>NC_056729.1:442403634-442563634 GCF_019279795.1 Protopterus annectens | reverse complement strand
ACAGTGTGACAAGTGTGCGTGTAAGATGACCAACTCGGACAGCCACGCTCGATGTGTTTACTGTTTGGGTGTGGACCATATAAATACTGATTGTGATATTTGTTCTAGTTTTAGCAATCGCACTCTGGCAGACCGCAAAAATAAGCTAATTCTCAAAGGTTTAATCAAAATGCCTTTTTCAGAGGCTCTATCTGCTTTCTCTGAAGTACATGCCAACACTAAGGGACTCTGGCTAACAAAGTTCGCAGGTGACTGCAAACTGGGTGCCATTATTGAATCCTCAGATGATGTGGATATTCTACAAAAGGGCCTTACAGAAACAGATGCTTGGTGCCAGAGCCTTGGGCTCAAGCTCATTGCCAAGAAATGTATAGTTATCCCATTTTGGAAAAAAACATGTACCTGTGAAATATCACATAGGTTGCAGTACACTAAATACCGAATGTGTGATAAGAGACTTAGGAACACAGGTGGGCAGTGGTCTCACCTTCGATAACCACATCGTCACAACAGTCAGGAAATCCTTCTATGTGGCACACCTCATCACTAAGGGCTTTTCATCCAGAAAAAAAGGAGGTCATTGTCTCACTGTACTCCCCTCATTAGACCCATTATATAGAATACCATGCCCCATTTGGTATGCACCTGTCAAGACATCTGCAACAACTGGAAAGGCCGCAGAAATACCTCACTAAAAGAATCACAGGCCTAAAGCAGATGCCCTATGCTGACCATCTAAAAAAAGCTCCACCTATACTGTATCGCATATCGTCTACTCAGAGGCGATCTCTGCTTAACATACAAGGCCATGTCAAGCCCAGAGCTGTTGGACATGCTACACTTAAAGGAATCCCAATCCCACAGAGAGACAGTCTCCAGGGATCTAAACCTTGTCACCACAATGAACAAAACATGCTGGAGGGATAAGTTCCTGACCCAGAGACTCCCCAGACTCTGGAATTGACTGCCCATACATATCAAGTAGAGCGCCTCTTTGGCCCTCTTCAAAAGGAACTTTGATGATTGGATGGGAGATAGGAAATTCACTCTGGGGATCAGGTCAGTTGCCCTGGTGGACAGGGGTCCAGGGAAGTAGATACTGTGGGAAGAAGTAGCCAGGGAATTGTTATGGCTAGGCTTGTATAGGCCCTAGGGCCAATATCCTAGTACCAACCTATGAACCTATGATACTCACACCACCGAAGAGGCAGCTAGAACTGCCGCATCAGGCATTGTCATGAGACGCCATTCTTGGATGCATTTGTGTGATTTCGCAGACACCTTTAAATCTTCCTTCATCGACGCGCCTGTCGACGAATCTATACTTTTTGGTCCCAAAGTACGAGGCACACTAGCACGAAGTGAGAAAGATGGAAAGACCTTGTCTGCTGTGGGCATACATGTTTCCACTCCCCAGGGGTCCTACTCCAGGAACCAGAGGGGAGGAAAATTGTGGTTCAAGAAATCCCAAGGATCTTTTCCTGACACTCGTGGTGAACAATCCTCCCAGGGCAGAGGGGCCAACTCATCTGGAAGACTCCCCTTTTGGGGTAGAGGGGGTCCGCGTAACCAGGGAGCTAGAGATTCCTTCTCCGGCCAACCCTACCAGCGCTCCTGAGCAGCGGCCCAATTGCTCTCCTTAGGAAGTAGTCAGGGGTAATTTTTCTCTGCACCTACCAGCCTGGCAACTTATTACTACTGATGTTTGGGTGCAGAGAATAATATCCAGAGGTTACCAGATATCATTCAATTTAAATCCCAGACCCGTCAAACAAATCCCCGACGTGCCACCCAGTCAGAGGGAGGTAGCAGCCTTAGAAATAGAAAAGCTGCTAAGAAAAAGAGTCATCCAACCAGTCCCACCAGACCAGAGAGGATCTGGGTTTTAGTCGAGGTTCTTTTTAGTGCCAAAAAAGGCAGGGGACTTGAGACCAATCCTGGATCTCAGCCTATTGAACAAATTTATCAAACTTCAAAAATTCCGGATGGTCACGGTACAGTCCACTCTGACCTTTCTAGGGAGGGACAACTGGATGTGCTCTATAGACCTCCAGGACGTGTATTACCACATAAAGATGGATCACCGCTCCTGGAGATTTTTATGCTTCTGGCTGGAAGCCAATCACTACCAGTTCAGGGCACTGCCATTTGGTTTCTTGACAGCCCCCCCCCCCCCCCGAGTGTTCACCAAATGTATGGCAGTTGTAGTAGCTCATCTTTGACTACAAGGATTCCAGGTGTTTCCATACCTAGACAATTGGCTCCTTACCGCCACGACCAGGAATCTTCTAATCCTCAAGGCCTTGTTCTCCTCTTGGGGATTACAATCAACAAGGACAAATCTCAAATGTCCCCAACAAAAACACTGGAATTCTTTGGAGCAGTTTTCGACACAGCATCCTGTCAAGCTCCCTCCCTCCCTCCTCACAGGCTTTCGAAAATAAGACACCAAATTCAAGCCCTTCTTCCACAGATCTTTGTACCAGCACGCCTTGTGCTGCAACTCTTAGGCTCCATGACAGCTGCCATTACTCTAGTACCACTGGCGAGGTTGCACATGTGAATACTACAGTGGCTCCTTTCTTCACAATGGTCGATCTTAACACACACACTCGACCACATGATACAGCTTACAAACCTTTGCAAGGAAGAAATGCTATGGTCGATGAAGTCAGAATCGAATCTTTGGTGACGACCGTTCTGTCTCCCCCAGCCCACAGTGACCACGGATGCTTCCCTGTTAGGGTGGGTGGGGCATTTCCAGGGAATGACGGTCCAAGGCACCTGGTCCCCCATGGAGGCCAGTTTGCATATAAATGTCCTGGAATTGAGGGCAGTTCTCTTAGCTTTGCAAGCATTCCATACATGCCTCCCTTGTGGGACCATTGCAGTTCATTCGGACAACATGTCAGTCGTCTGGTATATCAGTAAGCAAGGCCGAACCAGGTCTTACCCACTGTGCCAGGAAGCCATGAGGATTTGGCACTGGGCGATAGGTTCTATCCACTTTCTTATAGCAACGTACATTCCCGGGAGTTTCAACCTTATTGCGGACAATCTGAGCAGGAACATCCTGATGCCTCACGAGTGGTGCCTCAATCCTGTAATAGCGGATCGGATATTCCGCTGCTGGGGTAAGCCTTGCTGTGATCTGTTTGCTTCCCCCTTAAACAGCAAATGCAGAAGCTACTTTGCCTTGATCCCCCCTCAGGGGGAACCCCTGAGGAGCACTCTAATGCACGATTGGCCCCTGGGTCTACTGTATGCCTTTCCCCCTTCTCCCCTCATCAAAAAATTCCTCCAGAAAGCTCAGAGGTTGACAAGCAAAGTGATCCTCATTGGCCCCGTCAAGTCTGGTTCCCACTCCTATGGCCTCATCTGATACACAGCCCGAGGATCCTGGATCATTCCCAAGGTCTGCAATCTCATCCTCAGGGACTGATTCACCCCAATCTCCACAGCCTCAAGCTCACAGCTTGGTTCCTCCACTTCCAGTGATTACCAGGCTGCCTGGTATCTCATCTCCCGTTCTGAAATTCTTCTGGCTTCACACAAACCTTCCACCAGGAAAGTGTATTTTAGTAAATGGACTAGGTTCTCTATTTGGGCCAAATAACAGAACTTAGATCCTTTCTCTATGCCTGTTCAAAAGATCCTACAATACCTGACAAGTCTTCTACATGCAAGAGCCTCAGCATCGACAGTCACTGTACATTTAGCAGCTATCGCAAATTTTCATAATGGATTTGGTAATTCTTCTGTTATGTCACACCACTTGTACAAGACCTTTTTGAAAGGAATATTACATGTTAAACCTCCTGTCAAGCCCCCCATAGAACCCTGGGACTTGACCTTGGTACTTCAATCACTTACAGGCCCTCCTTTCGAGCCTTTTGATTCTTGTGATATAAAATTTTTGTCATGGAAGACTCTAATTCTAGTAGCACTTACCTCAGCGAGAAGAGTATCTCAGTTGCAGACCTAGAGTGTGAACTTCCACAGGGATAGAGTATCACTTCATGCTGACCCTTCTTTCTTGCCCAAGGTTATTTCTGTTTTTTCCATTAATCAGTCTATTGACCTGCCGTTTTTTTTCCCCTCAGCATTCTAACAGAGGGGAGTATCTGTTGCACACCCTTGATGTTCATAGGCAGCTTCGTTTTTTATTTAGACAAGATTAAATCTTTCAGGAAAACGCATCAGTTGTTTGTGGCCTTTGCAGGACCCAGATTGGGTAAACCTGTCTCCAAAGTGACTCTATCCTCCTGGCTTAGAAACGTCATTACCTTTATCAACAATCAGAATAAGCTATCCTTACCTTCCAGAATAAAGGCTCATTCTACTTGATAGATGGCTACTTCTGCGGCTTTTCATTCCAGAGCCTATATGGATGATATCTGCACAGCATCCACTTGGGCAAGACCTCATACTTTTATCACTCATTACAAATTGGATTTGGCCTCCAGGGGACGAGCATCTTTTGGTTCTATGGTGCTCAGGAATATCCTTCCTTAGGGCCACCCAGGACTGAAGTAGCTGGGGTCTCGGTCCTAACAGTAAGGAATGAATAGAGCTTTACAACATCAGATAAAGAAGTTATGTCTTACCATAACGTTCCTTCTGTGTTGTAGATCTTTATTAATTCATTACTTCCTGCCCTACTTCCCCCTGCCTGGACTCCTGGTGGACTTTAGGAATTCCTGGTTAGGGTATGTGCTCAGACAGAGCCTCCTTCTGTGTTTCTCTTACTATCTCTATAATATCGGGGTGGGCAAACTCGATCTAGAGAGACTATGAGAGGGGCATTATGGGTAGGTCTTAGCTGAGAGTTTGGCTGGTGCAAGCTGGAAAACGGCCGTGTCGCTTCCGAGGACGGAACTAAAGTTCTTACAGTAATGATTGAATAAAGATCTACAACACAAATGGAACGTTATGGTAAGACATAACTTTTTTTCACTCATTTGCTCCAGAAAGAGAAGGGCTTTTTGTAGCTAACTTTACTCTTTCCAAGCGTATTGCTAATTGGAATGTCTTTTGCAATGAACCAACAGAGAGCATTCATTGAAAAGTACTGCTGTCAAAGACCAAACCACGTGTCATGTTGTTGCTGTTGATGATTCTTTTAAGAGTGTCTATATTGAGGATGTTTATCCTGCTGCCACTTGGTTATAACTTCACATCTTTACCACACATTGCTGTTTGGACCATTATTCGTAGGTTCATAAGTGTGTACTAGGCCAATGGTCCTGGAGCCTTTACAAGACTAGCCCATAGAAGTGTCCTGGCATCATGCCGCCATTAGTTCCTGGTGCCTCTATCAAGGAGAGCCACTGGAGTGATCCCTGGGGTAAGCTTTCTATTTCCCATCCACTCATCAAGATTTCTCTTGAAAAGGGCCAGTGAGCTGCTCTGCTTGACATGTATGGGAAGTCTATTCCAGAGCATGGGCAGTCTTTGGGTTATGAACCTGTCCCTCCAGCTTATTCTATTGATTATGGTAATGAGGTTGAGGTGCGTGGAGCATGTGGTGTGGAGGGACTGGGATTTCTTTACGTGTAACATTTTTAACAGGGCTGGGTCAGACATGAATTTGTAAGTCAAGCAGAGATCGCTTCTTAATAGACGATATGAGACAGAGAAAAGCTGAAGTTTTTTTGAGTCTGTCAATGTAGGGCATGTGTTTAAAGCCTAGGATCCTCTTCGTGAGGTACTTTTGTGGCCTTTCCAACTGTTGCAGGTGTTTAGTGAGGTACATGCCAAATGGGCCATTATACTCGATGATTGGTCTAATGAGGGAAGAGTAGAGAGAAATGATGACCTCTTTCTTCCTGGATGCAAAACCCTTGGTAATGAGATGTGCCACATAGAAGGACTTTCTGACCACAGTGGCAATGTGGTGGTTGAAGGTGAGGTTGCTGTCAACCTGTGTCCCCAGATCTCTTATAATGCCTTCAGTGTTCATTGGGCTACCATCAGTGTGGTAATTAGTGGGAACTGAGCTTTTCCCAAAGGGAATGATGGTGCATTTTTTGGCATTAAGCTTAAGCCCATGGTTTCGACACCAGTCAGTGGTCTCAGTGAGGTCTTTCTGTAGGATCTCTAGATCACTTGGGGAGTTAATTATGGTTCCCAGCTTGCAATCGTCGGTGAACTTAGTCAGCCAGAGTCTTTCCGTGTTGGCCTGGATGTCTGAGAAGTAGATGACAAACTGGAGAGGACCCAGGGCCGATCCTTGTGGGACTCCACTCGTGACTGGTCGGCAGTCTAACTTGGTGTCTGCTGCTTTCACACTGTGGGTTCTGTCTGTGAACCAATTTGAAACCCAACTAGTGATATAGGGGTTTATGCCTAGTTTGGTGAATCTTTCAGTAATTCCTGAGTGGGGAATAGTATCAAAGGCCTTTGCCAGGTTGAGGTAGGCTATGTGAACTGCCTTGCCCTCATCCACAGCTCTGGTGACTGACTCAGGGAAGTCAACCAAGGTGAGCAGTCATGATCTACCCTTCACAAAACCAAGTTGTGTGGGATACAGAGTTTGGAGATTCCCTATATCCTTGTTAATTAGGTCCATGATAATGCTCTCCTTAGCCTTACATATCAGACTCATCAGGCTAATGGGGCGATAATTCCCAGGGTTTGTAGTCGCTCCCCCTTTATGGCGAGTGATGACTGTAACAGTGCGCCATTCTGTAGGGACAAAGCCTGAGGTGGGGCTGTGAGTGAACAGGGCACACAGGTGTGGTGCCAGTTCACTTTGTAGTTCATGTAGAACACAGCCAGGGATATTGTCTGGTCCCAAGGAAGCTGTATTCTTGGCCTTGGACAATGTAGCTTTAACCTGTGCTGCAGTAATGCTGGGTGCCTGGCATTCTTCCGGTATTGTGATTGGTCCTTTAGGGGGGAGAGAGGGTTAAAGCTGACACTGAATCTGTCGGCCTGCATGTTGGCAGTTTCTGTTGGCTCAGTATATGAGGCATCATTATGCAGTAACTCAGAGCAAATCTGGGTATTGCCATGGAGATTCTTGATATAACTGTAGAAGGCTTTGCAGTTGTTTTTAGTGTCTACCGCAATTTTGCCTTCATAGCTAGCTTTAGAGGTTTTGATGAGGGATCTCAACTTTTTGTGAGGCTAATAAGAGTTTTTCCAGTGTTGGGACGTCATAATTTTCTGCAACAATTTTTTCCTTCTGCTGTAAAGTTTGTTAATGGCAGGCGAACACCAGATTGGCTTCCTTTTTTTGGAGGAGAGTGTCTTGGTTCTTTTGGGTATGGCTAGTTACATGCATTTATGTACGTGTTCGTACAGTGCATTGGTGTATGATTCGGCAGTCATGCACCTATTTTCCATTTGCATGGGTACCGTGAGGTTAGTCACCTCTGTTTTTAGGAGCCCAAAGTCAGCTGTGGAGAAGTTTTTCATGGTGGTTACCTTTGCTGGTGGTGTGGGTGAGATGTGGACTTCCATGGTAATTAGTTTGTGGTCAGATCTAACTAGAGAGGAATTGACTATTGGTGTTGAGCAACAGTTGCCCATGTTAGTAATAACCAGGTCAAGGATGTTTCTTCCTCTAGTGGGGGTAAAAATTAGTTGGTCCAGCGCATTGGAATTAATGAATTCCAGGAAGCGTTGGGCAAGTGTATTGGTGCATGAATAGTTTTCCCAGTTGATAGAGGGGTAGTTGAAGTCACCCACTATGAGAGTGTTGAGTTGGATCCTAATAGTTTCCAGGGTGCTTAGGAATGTGGAATGAGAGTCTTGGCACATGGTTGGGGACCTATAGCAGGCTACGACCTGAATCGCCATCTTACCCACTGTTAGTTGTACCTGAAGTATGTCAGATGCATTATGCTGGGCTACTAGTCTGGAGATGTGCATATCCTTATGAATATGGAGACACCACCACCTTTGGAGCTTCAGTCCATTTTCTGGGGCAGAAAGGTGTAGAATGAATTAGAGCCTGGTATATCAGAGGTGCTTTCTGCTGCTTTAAATCAGGTCTCCGTTACATGCTGATGTTCTCCATGTTGAGGACTCCTTTGAGCAAGTGCATCTTGAGATTTAGACTTCTAGCACTGAGCAGCATGACCCTCAGATTGCATTTATTTATAGCTGTTACAGTGGTAATTTGGTCTTTGGAACACGGCGTAAAAAAGGCACTATAGGGGTGGCAAGAGCCTTAGCCAGTATCCGGAAACATAGGTGAGACAGGTGCAGGCCATCTCTGGCAAAGCATCAAGGTCTGTCAGTCATGTCATCCCAAGCAGACATATACTGGATCCCCTTAGAATGACACCAGAAACTTGGCCAATTGTTGAATCAGTCGTTTTCTGCTTGTAGTGCGGTGTCATTCTGGGCGACGGTAGGATGCTGCTCAAGGCTAGGGTCATAACTGCCTGGGCCACATAATCCGAGAGCTCTTCCATGTCTCTTTTCATGTAGTCCAGGGAGGTACATCTCAGGTCATTCACACCCACATGGACAATGACAGAGTCATACTTGTACTTGTTGTGGAGTGACCTGAGTCCATGTGTTGTGTGTCGGATCCTGGTACTTGACAGACAGCTGACTGTTACCTTCTTCTTATTCAGCCTAGTGAGTGGGACTTCAGTGTGCCTCACTATCGAGTCACCAGTGATTAGTGTCTTGGGCAAGCTGTTTTACCTTAGGGGCTTAAGTTGAGGGGCACCCTTTGTAGGTGAACTATGTGTCCTGTGATTTATGCTATGTTGTGGTGGTCGAGTGTGTTTCTGATTTGGAGATTCTGCTGTTTTGGTAGATTTCTATTGAGAGCCTCCACGAAGGTGGGTGTGTGGTTTGTGTTTTTATGTGAAAGCTCTGATGGTGGGTGTTCTGGAGGGCAATGTGTTCCATGTGGTGTGGTGCAGGTGATGACCTTCTCCTCTTGACCAGCTGTTCTGGTCTTGGATGGAGAGTGCTTGTCTTCCAGTTTGGATATATAAGTGCATCTCTCACACGTCTAAGTTTTGGGAGGTAAGAGGAGAGGGTTGTTTGTGTACATGAGGCAGTTGCTCCACTGCCTCAGAATGTCCAAGTTCACCAGGTTAATAGGAGAAAGCACAGGGAACTGACCTTTATACCTGCCAGGAGGGATGGTCATTATTAATAAGTACTGGAGCTGTTTCCTTATAGAACGTTTAGTGCCATAAGGACTTGTGTGCTACAATAATTGCTACAAGACACCAGATGAAGTGCTAGGTGAATAAGCTAGTTAAATGCAAGAAAGATGAGAACTAGCAAGATCTAAGAGAAAAATTGAGGAGCAGACTTTCTGGCACCGGTAATACTTTACCCTAGCTTTGTGGCACCTTGGTGCTTCGGGATTTAAGGTTTGACCCATTAAAAAGGTTTACATTTTTAACTACTTGGGATTCTTACTAATTTCTGAAGGTCCCCAAGTATTTATTTAGTTAGTTTACTTGAGTAGTACACTGATCACAGCAGACCTTTTTCAGGCGGAGCCCAGTTAAATTCACACACAAAACAAAAACAGAACAAGTTCAGAAACACTATTTAATCATAAGAAGGTACAGAGTCCAGCAGATATTACTAATACAAGAAAAAAAACGTGGTTTAATTTTAGTAGTAAATATGGGAGGTTTGCAGCTGATGAGAATGAGGTGGATGTAGAAGTGGTTTAGATGAACTTGGAGTTAGGTGATGTGTCCAGTTCAAGAAATTACAGTCACATTTTTGATGGAGGTGTCGAAATTTCTTCATGTAAGGGAGGCAGGGATTGCTAGATTTTCGTTGTAAGAATATGTAAGTAGTAGTCTGTATAGTGCAGTTTTGCAGACTACTACTTATATATTCTTACAGCAAAAGTAGCCGTCTGTATAGTGCAGTTTTCATGGCCGCAGCGATGCAGCGGTTAGCGTTGTCACCTCACAGCCAGAGGATCTCCCGTTCAATTCTCGGCTGGAGTGCCTTCTCTGTGGAGTGTGCATGTCCTCCCCGTGGTCGAGTGACGTTTAAAGACATGCAGGTAGGTGCGTGTGTGAATGGGTGTGCCTTCTTTGAAGATTGGGTATCGGGCTGGCAACTCGGCACCATAAAAATCCACTGCCAATCATTAGCGGACCGGACTTCCGCTGTGGCGTCCCCTAACCGGGAAAAGACGAAAGACAAAGTAAGTCTGTATAATGCAGTTTTATTTGTTTTTTGTTTTTTTTTTTGGGGGGGGTGGCTGGAGTAAAGAAGTCAACTGCGAGAAGTTGTGTTGTTTATATGGGATTGATTTATTAGGGAGATTGACAGCAAGAGGCAGGAAGGCACCTGGTTGAAGTAGTTTGAAAAGACTAAACCTTAGGAGTAGCTCAACTCTGTAGGGGATTGGGAACCATCTGGCTTTGAAGAAGTTAGTGTAGGGATGTTCTGAGGGGGGAGAGTTGGGAATGAATCAACACATTTTTTCAGTGAAGTGTAAAATGGATGATTTTGTTTTCTTTTTTTTTTCTGAGTATGTGGTTTTGATGGGAAGCCTGTATTCAAGTTGAACAAGGAGGATTCATATCCCTATTGTAGCGGTCATTGGTCTGGAGAGAAAGGAAGACATTTTCCAGAACCAGAATAAAAGAGAGTTGATCTTCTTGGTGTTATTTCTAATGTGGTTATGCAAGTTAAGTGACTTGTCTAGCCATAAACTTAGGTATTTAAAGGATGTGGATGTTTCTTTTGGGGTACCACTGAGATCTGTGAATGCTGATTTTTTAAGAGATTTTTCAGCTGTTGTAAGGTTCCAAATGTCATGCTTTTTGGAACAGTTTAGGGGTACCTTATGCTTGTTTATCCAAGAGTTAAGGGAGTGAAGGTCAGAATGAAACTGAGTTTGAATAATTGAATGTGTGGAATTGGATCAAATGATAACCATGTCATCAGCATAAAGATTGACATAAAGGCTAAGGAGGTCAGTAGGTAGGTTGCTAATAAAGATTGAAGACATTAGTGGTGCAAGTATGAAGCTCTGTGGCACACCTTTGGTAGGGATGATCTGGTTTTGACTCTGAAATACCTATTTGTTAGGAAATCTTGGAATCTGGTAATAGTGTTGAAGCTAACTCTGAATTCTTGGAGGGAGTAAAGGAGGAGTAGGTGGTCAGTAATATCAAGAGTGCCCCTGAAAGGTTTCCTTTATCCATGTTGAGAAGTATCAGTGATATCAAAAGCTTTGGTAAATTCATTGAAGAGTGCCCCTGAAAGGTTTCCTTTATCCATGTTGAGAAGGATCTCATCTTTAAGTAACCATAATGTCATTATTGTTTTCTGGCCAATTAAGAATCCATACTGTTTAAGACTTATGAGATGGTATTGTTGAATGTAAGTGGACAGTTGGTTGTAGATTAGTTTTGTAGTATTTCCCAAGTGTAAGAAGGCTAGAGATAGGGCAGACGTGGAAGGTATTCTCTGGCTAAGGCTTTTTGGGAAGGATGTTGACATTAGCAGTTTTCCATATTTCTTGCATTGTGTTTTGAGTTCAGCAGAGATTATAAATGTGGGGAAGAGGTATGGTAAGGAAATTCTGACAGAGGGAGATGAGCCATGGGAGTAGGTTTCCTGCACCAGGGAGTGCATGGATACATTTTTTAAGAGGGGATCAAGGTTTTAGTGAGAGATGTTCATAAAATAAAAGGGGGTAAACACTGGGGTGCTTGGTGAGTTGGATATAGGAAGAGGTTTTGGTACCATTAAGGTGCCTGAATTCCTTAAGAAAGTCAGAGGTTGAGAGTCGGGCTTCAGAGATTGGAGGGGTAATTGCAGGGGGGGGGGTTTGATCTGTGGATTTCAGGCCTTTGAGAAGATTTACTTCCTGAAAGAAGTGTGTGGGTTTATCTAGCAGAACACTTAGTTTGAAATAGTTGGTTTTATACTTGCATGTGGTTTGCTTCTCAAGGTTACATAGAGAGGTAAAGGCAGTACAATTTTCTGGTGAGCGGTTTCCTCTCCATAAAGGCTACCCATTGTGTCAAAGTTTGATTAGAGCTTTCAATTCAGTGGTTAGCCAGACGAAGACTGGTTTATCTGGAGTCGTTCATTTTGTTGTTATCTTTTTGCCTTCTTTTGTGTTACCTTTTTAATGTTTGTTTTGGTTGAAGTGAGCTATAACATATGAATACCTGTTATATTAGTTGCTTACCAAGTAAGCTTTCTGCAGTTGACACTTAATGTCCTCCCACATCCCCTTTATATGAACAGCCTTAGAATCTAGTATCTTTAAATGGATTTTGCTGTGAGTTGTCCAAGTATGTAGAATTATGTGATCATTGTATTGTTCATTTTTTCAGTCCCGGATTTGCGATTCCTGCTTGCAGGTAACCTGACTTTATAGATGGACTTCCAAAGCTGTACCTCCCCCACCCTGGCCTTGACCAGCACTCACCCACCACAGTACAAGGACATTGATGATAGAGGTGTGTCAGCCAACACTATCTTCAGATCTTTATTACTGTACAGTGTTGTAAGTGATGCATACATATTAAAATTGTCATTCCACTGGTCAGCCTACTTCCAGAAGCTAGATAAGTACCCATGCTTTTCTTCTAGATTTTGATTTTAGCTAATGTCAGATTCTGAATCTGAAACATTTATTAAAATAAATAATTATCAATTGTGGAAAATAAATTTATGTACAAGGATTTTCATTCTCTCTGCTTGTTTTGCCTTGGCCCAAAGCATAATGTAGACTCTTGTCTCCATTGTGCCAGTTTCACCCTGAGAACAACCTGTAAGTGAATACAATCTCTCCAAGAATTTGCAGCCAGAAAATGAGCTTGTGCATAGTTCTAAACCTCCATGGCATTTGCCAAGACCTCCAGGATCTTTTTTGATGAAAAAGAAATGTTCCAACAAGAAACACAGAGAAGCATCAGGAAATGAAGACAGCCTGATGGATGACTCCGTGGTCTGGCAGTTCTTTGTGCAGAGTGTCACTTTCATAGCTCCCATCCTTGGGATTTTGGTCAAGGCCCCTGGCACGAATGCTCCGCAGGCCTCCATGCATTCATCTACTCTCTCTGATACTGAGATGCCATCAGTGTCATAGGCTGATATTCTGATTACTGAATGTGAGGGCAGTATCACCACAGTATTCTTCTGCAAGGAGGTTTCCATGAATCAGATCAAAGTCACAGTCTCCCTCCCGTGACCCAAGGTCTTCAGACAGTTTTGCTCAAAACCATGAGGCACAGAGCACTGAAGGCTAAACTGGTTTCTTCCAGCTTGCCTGGGATTAGGTTGAGAAGTACATCATCCCCTTCTACCTTTTTGGCATCTGTCAAGCAACTTAATCAGTTGGCTCAGGTTTTCATGTCTTTTTCTGAAGTTCAAACATCCAGCACTGGAAATTCATGAGGTATCTGAGGGCCTCCTTCAGAGAAGAGAAGTGTGGAACCTGCTGTTGAGGATTCTTCTTATTATGTCTCCGAAGTAGCTGATCTGGGGTATATATGTCAGTCACCCTCTGCTATTGCATATGAATCTGACACAGAGGACACTTTCTCTTCTGCTTCTCCACCAGAAGATTTCTGCTTTCAGAGACACCCTTCATACAGTGAAGGCTAAGGAATGCACAGAGGCCCAGCTCAGCTGTAGGGCTTTCATGTGCCTTTCTGAGCCTAGATTGCGTCCTATTCCTCCAGTCATGGATGTTCTGGAGAATGGGCTCATCATGTATCTGTGAAGACAGATTCCCTCTCCCTTACCTCGGGAATCATGACTACTACTTTAGAAGTAAATATTCACTCAAATACTTTTATAAGAATTCTATAGCTAATCCATCTGTGGTGTCCCAGGATTCCAGCAAGGGGTCTGCTTTGTTTCCATTCAGGAACCCTATTCCCAATATCAGGAAAAGTAGAATACTCAAAAAAAATTGAGAAATAGGTTTACACTTCTGTTACAGTATCTTTCAGAGCCTTGAACTACCATATCTAATTTCTTACCTTTCATCTGTCCCTACTGGAAAGGATGAGGTCTACAATAAGGATCTGAAACGGGAGATTCCTGATCTCTGTGACCTTTTACCTGAGGTAGGCAAGCAGTCCAGAAAGTGCAGTTATGATGCTGTAAATGCATCACATGCCTCATTGAGGACTTAGTTCCCTTCAGACCATGTAAAGACAGAGCTCGTTAATCCACCTCTGGAAAAAAGGTCTCTGCCTTTTTAATTTTTCCAAGACTTTGAGGGGTTTAATACCATGATGGGAATAGGCCCATTCCAAAGTTAGAGTATGATTAAAGTTCATAAAATTAGTATTGTTTCAGTCTTTGATTTTAGCTAAAAGTGCTTTTCACATCACCCTCAGTGTGCCCAGAATTGACTCCTGCAGTTCATAATACGGAGTTACATGCATCAGTAACATATCTAAATACAACTGTAAATTCCTTTTTGTGAGACCCATTGCTTCTACTATTAGAACTGTTTGGGTATCCTTCTTCCACTTTGCCCTTGTTTCTGCCTGCAAATCCTGGTATTTTATGACTTGTGTCTCTTAAGTACGTAAGACATTGTAATTACTGGGTATAGCAATTTCAGTGATCAATGCTACTTTTGTCTTTTTTTCTTGGATTACCATATCTGGTTTTACTGGCATCTGTTTTTTTAACTGTTGGTAACGGGTGATCCCATGTGATATAAATTTCATCATTTTCAATAATGCTTTGAGGCTTATGTTTCCAGTGCTTCTTAGCTACTTCAGTATTATATTGTTTGCACAATCCCCAGTCTTGACAGATTATTATGCCTTTTATTATACAAACCATCTGCCATTAGCATATCACACCTAGCAACAAGATGTGCGACTTTCCAATTCTGTTTCACAAGACCTGCGTTTCTCTTTGACATATTCAGTAGACTTTGTAAACCAGCGTGTACATAGTCCACTGTCTTGGGCCACCAATATTAACCTTTTGTCTTTGGGTTTAAATCCGGCTCTCTTTAACCATTCATTCATTAAATCATGATCGATATGAGGTTGCTCCAGGAGTTTTCTGTACTTGCAAATATATTTATGCATTTTCCACATTTCTTGCTTTCTCATCCAATCCTTCACCTTGTATTCTTTCTTTTGTTTTTTGGCAAATTCAGTTGCTGCCTGATTTTTATCTTCTTCTGGTTGAATTTCCACTCCTGCTTGATACTGATATACTTTTGCTAAACTAAGCAGAGAAGTCATCTTATACTTCTTCTCCTCATGTTTTAAAACTTTCTATATGTTTGGATATCGTGAGGTCAGCAAATATGTATGCAGTCCTACGATAGCAGATCTGTACATGTAATCATTTTCAAGGAGGCCTATACCTCCTTCAGAACAGGGAATATATAATCTTGGTATACATTAATTTTTTTTGTAAATTATTTGATAAGCATGAAGTGTTTTTGTTTTTCTGTCCACTTGATCCAGTACCACTTGGGGCCAGTCAGTCACCCCAACGCTGTAAGTTAGAACAGGAAGAGCAAATCGGTTTATAGCTTGGACTTTGTTCCTAGTTTTTGTTCCTAGATGTCAGAGTCGTTTTCAGTATTAATTTGTCTTCTAAAATATTCCATGCTAAGTTTTATTTGCATTTCTTCAAGTTTTATTGTTGATCCTTCATCATTTCCCAAATAGTTATACACTTCCACTTGCTCAAGTTCTTTTATATCACATTCCTGTCAGAGACTGATACTTTCTTGGTGCTGCAGATTTCCTACTTTAAAAGTTGCTTTTGCACATTTATCAAGACCAGATGGCATTCTTACATCATCTGAGAAAGTTTTGACCATTTACAGTTGCGCTTTGAGTTCCTCATCTGATGAACTGCACAGTTTTAAATCATCCACAAAGAAAAGATGATAAGTCTTTGCACATTGATGATTTTCTGGGAGCCAAATTGTAGTCATGACCTAATTGATTAAGTAAACAGCTTTATGGGTTAGGGGCAAGACAAAAGAGCAGTGGTGACAGAGTCACCCTGGAATATCTCCCTTTGATTTTTTTTTATCCGTGGGATGATAATTTGTCCTTTATCGTGGCTTAACTTCAAAGTGGTTTGCCACCGTTTCATGGTCACTGTAATGTAATTGATCAGTGTAGAGTGTATCTTGTACATTTGTAAGCACTCTTTTATCCACAAATTTGGGATGCTTTCAAATATATTTTGTAGTCTGTCCATGCCATAAGTAGTTGCTTCCACTTTTTACAATTCCCCATTATGAATTTATTTAACAACAAATGATCCTTTGGTTCGGTATGACTTTATTTTGTTCCCCTTTGGTTTTATTGCCATGATTGAGTTTTCTTCTAAATGACTGTAAACTATGTTGGCATCAACTCTAGTGCATAGTTTATACATTGTTGGACGGCAAGATATTGGTAAATAGTTTTTAGGATGTCTTGCAGGTCCACTCTTAAGGAGGGGCATCATTTTTCCTGTTGTTAACCAGGTTTGCAACTGTTCAGGGTGCACATTCATTGCTGCAGTCTTCTTTACAATAGGCATCCCTTACCAAGGATAGCTCAACTTCTGGCCAGTATACCAAAGCCTTTAGGTTGTAATAAGGATGCTGTACATCACACATATGCTCCCAACATATGGCATAGGGCATAAAGGTAATGTACGGACATACCATCCTTAGAACTTCTTTGCTGCCAGTCTAAATGTCATCTTCGATTGTCGGTCTGAATGCTCTTTCGTCTGCTGGTTACCAAGCCATTTTTTAGGTAAGTTCCCCATTGGGGTTTTCTTATCTCCTTCTGTTTTATGCTTGTTGGTTTCACATCATCCAAAAAGGGAAATGCCAGTGTGGGAGACAGATTCTCCATAAGGATAGTCACGAGCAGTGTTTGTTTTGCTTGGGTGCTTCTCATGACCATATGTCTTGGCCCATTTGTCATGCATTTGTTCCAGAAACCTTGAGTACTGTCTCTCTCTTTAGCAATTTACTTAGAGAACCGATGTCTTAAATTGTCAGCTGAGGGAGGACTGCCAGGTTTCTCAGCTGGATTCCTTTGCCACAACCATTTTGGAGGCTGGCATGGATCCGGCTTCTCGCGTGTCCCTGGAGGCCGTGCAGACACCCACTTCAGATGTTCAGGGAGAACCGCAATGGATTATTTCGAAAGGGCCTAGGAGTGTTCCTCAGATCTTGGTAAGAGAAGAGATCCCTACTATGCTTAGAGTGTTGTCAGTGGTCTGAGCCACCTAAGATCTTCAGGGCTGACGTCCCCTTGAAAAAGAAGCAGAAAACTAAGAACCTTTCTCCTGCTCCCAGAGACCCTTAACGTGAGTGGCAAGACTTCATACAAGGTCTGTTCAATGCCCTTATTGCCTTGAAGCCTCCTCATGGGTATCTGTTTCTGCTCCCTCTTGGTCTTCTGCCCTCTTAGGCGGTCTAGGGAGCAGGTTTTGTCAGATGAGGATGTGGATTCTGATGAAGAATCCTTGATTTATTCTTCTCAGATTCCCTCTCCTTTGTATTATGCCTCTGAAAGAAGGAATTTGTTAGTTCTGATTCTCCTTTTGAGATTTCTTTTGGTGGTATGGTTTCCTGTATGATGGAGTTTAAGTGGAATTGTGCTCAGGTCTCTGATGTCCAGCAAATGTATTATGAGCTTCTTCAAAATAAGTTTGCTAAGCCCTCTGCTGTCCCTCCTGTTCCTGCTGCCTTGTTGGATGCTTTGTCTGCAGCTTCTCAGACTCCTGACTCCTTGTCCCCCTTGCTCCTACAAAACTAATAGGTTTTGTAAGGTGCCGGAGGATTACAATTTTTTTATATAAGTGCCCCTCTGCTGACCCTTCTGTTGCTTTTGATAAGCCTTCTAAGATTTTGCCTTTTACAAAGCAGCTTCCCTCTGACAAGGACAGCAGAACTATGGAGAGGTTGGGTAAGAAAGTGTATACTTCTACTACTTTGGCCTTTAAAGCTGTAAACTACCAGACCTACATGACTAGGTATATTTTGGATCTTCTTTCTCAGGCCTGTCAGGTTATTTTGGATCTTCCTGACTCTGAAGGGAAGACTTCAGCACTTTCTTTACTGGAGTCGTCTTCTCAGGTTGTTCACAATACCATTAAATGCAGCTATGATGCAGCTGATGCCTCGTCTAGAGCTGCTGCTTTTGGTTCTGTGTTGTGGAGGTATTCTTGGCTTCAGCTCCAGCTCCAGCTTTTGCCTGATGATATTAACACTAAGCTGATGGATGCTCCTCTAAATAATGAACATCTTTTTGGTGCTGCTGCATTTCAAAGGCATTACCCTAATAAACCTGCCATTGTCCGGAGACAGTGTCCACTATCAGGTGATTCTTCAGGCAGTTTACATTCCCTTAGAGTAGAACTTTGTGGCAGATTCTGTGAGCAGGTCCATAACACAATGTCACGAGTGGATGCTTAACAGAGATGTGTTTCTGGACATTGTCCACCAGTGTGGTACTCCTCAAGTAGATCTTTTTACCTCCCCGCTGAACAGACAACTTCTTCTCTTTTGCACTAGAGTCCCATGTCATCTGGCCTGGAAGGTGGACACCCTGTCTTTTTCTTGGAAGGGAATGTTTCTTTATGCCTTCCCTCCCCGTCCTCTCAATACCGAGGGTCCTGTTCAAGATAGAATAACATGCTCCCAAAATTTGTTGGTAACTCCCCTTTGGCCCAGACATAATTGGTTCCCTCTTGTTCAACTTAGGGTAATCATCACAAGTTACTTCACAGGGTGGAACTACTTGCACAAGTCTGTTATCCATCCTCACCTGTTCACTCTTCGACTGACATTGTGGTTAATGGGGTTTTGATTCCTGTTAGGCACCTTTGTTCTGAGGACATGCTTCAGGTCCTACAGGAGGCTGGGAAATCCACTACCAGAAAATCTTATTTATCCAAATGGAAGAGATTTTCTGTCTGGTGTCTTTCTTTTAAACATGGATCCACTTACTCTATAAGTTCCTTTGATTCTGTCTTATTTGTGTGACTTGCTCAATGCTGGGTTAGCTTACTCTTCTGTTAAAGCTCACCTGTCTGCTATTACTACTTGTCTGCCTTTGAATCCCCCTTTAGCTTCTAGATTTGAGGTCAAATAATTTCTTAAAGGCGTCCTTAACATTAGCCCGCCCCAGAAGCCGATTCCTCCTCCTGGGACCTTAATTTATTTTTGTAAAAATTGACTTTGGCTCCTTTTGAGCCTGTAGCTTCAGCTTCCTTACAGTATTGTTCTTGGAAGACTGTTCTTCTTTTGGCCTTTATCTCAGCTAGATGGGTGTCTTGAGCTGCAGCGTTCCTCCCTTTTTGGTTTTGCATAAGGACAGGGTCTCTTCAAACTAATCCTTCTTTTATGCCTAAGGTGGTTAATGAGTTGTCTCTTAATCAGTCTATTCATTTGCCCATTTTTTCCCATCTCTACAATCTGCTAATGAGAAGGTTCTTCACACTTTCGATTTGGATGGACAACTCAGACGTTATTTGGATAAAACTAAGGCCATTTGTAAATCTGAACAGCTTTTTGTTTCTTTTCATCCTAGGTCTTTAGGTTTGGCTGTTTCCAAGCAAACCTTGTCTTTCTGGATATCTGAAGACATTTTGTTTTGTTATCCTTATTCTGTTAAGGCAGGGTTGTGGCTTTTTCAGTTGCTTTTTCAAAGGATTGGATAGTAATTCTATTCTTGAGGCAGCCACTTGGACTTCTGTGTGTACTTTTACCAAGCACTACAAGTTAGAGGTTGTTTCTTGGGCTAGAGCTGAATTTGCCAGTGCTATCCTGCATGGTTTTCTTAAGGGCTCTGCGTGGCCTTCCTCCTCCCAGTCCTCTTCCTGAGCTTTTGCATTCTCCCTATTGTAAAGATACTGCAGCAGTGATATGGAAGGGTATAGTATATTTGTCTAAAATCTTACCATAACAGCAGACATCCTTCTCTTCATTGATGCAGTATTCACTCCTTCCCTCCTCCCTCTGTTTCTTTTCTCCTTCTAGATGTACATGTTCCTGTTCATCTCCTTAGACTGTCGTTCCTCCCGGGGCTTTTCAGTTCTGAGGATGGTATGTCTGTACATCACCTTTATGCCCTGTGGCATGCACGGGGAGCATACATCTGATGTATGGCATCCCTATTACAACCTAAAGACTATGGTATACTGGCCTGATGTTGGGCCACCCTTGGCAGGGGATCCCTATTATAAAGAATACTGCAACAGTGAAGAGAAGGACATCTACTACTATGGTAAGATATTACACAACTGTACTTTCTAACTCATGGCTAAATCTTCATGTAAATATGTTGATACTTCTAGCCAGAAGTTAGGTACTACATCTGAGCCTGGAGTTTTCCATTTAGGAGCTTTTATTACTTTTATTTCAATTTCTCTGTCCTTTACTTCATCCCATTTCATATCCTGTACATTAATTCTTCTTAGTCTTTATTTCTTCTATTCATTCAGCATCTTTGTTAATGTTCCACAGGATCTTCATAGATATTTCTCCAAAATGTGTCTATATCTTCTGTTTTTTTTTATTTTTGGGAGGGGAGTCCATTCCTTTTTGCCTTTTTTCCTGGTTCTCCATAAAACGTTGTTGTGTCATCAATAAATTGCTTATTTTGTACTTTTCTTTTATATTTATATGCATATCTTCAAAGTTTTTCTGCCTGTGTCGATATCTTTAGTTTATCATTTGCAATAGTGTACAATAGATCTGGGTCTGTTCTGATGCTGCACATTGCTTTTTATCACGTCTGTCTTTCTTGGAATTTTGTTGATCTGTTCCCTGTTCTGTACTCTACTACCAGCGAGACTCCTTGTCTTAATTGCTTTATAGTTTTCTCTATTTGATACTGCCATGATGGTATTTGATTTCTCCCCCTCCTTTCCCGTACTGCCCTGTGTTTTTGTGGCAAGACTTTATCTGTTATTAATTTAGCTTCACAGTAATGCATTCTGTTTACTTCTGTTATATTGCACAAATTTCTGTGAACAGTCTTGATTACTGTTTGTTTTATCAAACTTCTAACATTTTGGATCTTATTGACTTTCAGTAGTCTATTTATTTCATTGCTCTTAATATGTATATCCATCTCTATTAAATCAAGCAATTCTTCCCTTAGATCATTTTCTTCTAAACTAAGGGCACAGTCTTTGTTGTCCATTTCCTGTGGACATTCCTGTGCCATATTTTCTTCACCTTCACCTGTGTCATCCATTGCTCTATCGTTCATGTGGGAACTCACTGGCCTTTCACACCACAACAATGACTGCTTCAGAGTTGCCACAGTTTCCTGTTCCTTCCCTTGCTATGCAACTCCAAGTGAACTTTTGTACCGATTTCCTGCTGTAAGCTGCAAAGTATTTCCATATGGTAACTGATCAGATGCTGCATGCTCCATTGATTTCTCCTTAATTAGGGGATTTTGTTATTCTATCATGCTGTGATTTATCATTTTGATTTTCTACACTAAATCCTTCACTATGCATGTAATCCATAACTTCAGTTTCTATTTCTTTAACTTCTTTACTAATTCTCTTTTTTACTTCCCCGTTGTTTTCTTATTTGTTTGTATTGTGAAATTTTCCATATCTGAATGCCTTTGTCTGTAAATCTCTTCAAATGTCTTTGGTGCTGCTTTTTTGTACTGATTAGTTTTGTGTTCTCCTTTGCATAAATATTTCACCATATCAAACCTCTCTTATCTGTGTCCATATTTCTTTGTAAATCTCTTGCTCCTCATGTTTCTCCTTACTTGGGGGACACATTGTTCCGTCATGCTGTGACAATAGCCTCTGTTAGACTTTCTACACTAAATCCTTCACTTCACAAGTATTCCATAACTTCAGCTTCTGTTTTTTTTTTTAATTTCTGTTTAACTGGTCTTCTGTTTTACATTCCCCCTTGTGATCTATTTTTTTGTATTGTGAAATTTTCCATATCTGGGTGTGTCTGCCTGTAGTTCCCTTTGAGTATCTTTGGAGCTTTTTTTGCATTAATTTGTTTTTCTCCTATCCATAAATAATGCACCACATCAGATCTCTCTTTCTTTCCCATGTCCGTATTTCTTTTCTTATACTTTTCAATAATCTCTAGATTTTGTTATTTATATTTCTGCACTTCCTCAGTCAATTATTTTTCCAAATGGCCCAAGGCTTTTTGGTCTGTATAATGTTTTCCATGATGTATGTTATATTGATGAACACAAATTTGCATTTGAAGCTTTTGACAGTTTTTCTTGTGCAAGTATTTTTCTGTCCTCTAATTTCTCTCTTTATCTTTTTGTGTATCTTCTGTCTGGAAATACTGGGGTTCTTGCATAATAGTAACAGTATGTAATTTCTTTCTTATCCTCAATAGTCCACTCTGTCATCTTTGTCTCTTTTTTGGCCTGTCAGTTTTTGTGGGCTGCTACTTCCTTCTACAACAGGGGTCCCCTGTACCTGGATTAACCCCATTGTAAGAATATTTCCATGTCTTAAGGATTCTACACTGTCATTTTTTCCAGTCCTGGACCTCCCAACTGCCATTACTATAACTCTTGAGCAGGAAACCAAGCTTTAGATGGCCTAACTCAAAAAAGAAATTCTGCAGCAACAACTACAGCAACTGAAACACTAAAAGTGTCATTTACAGAGCACAATGTGCAAAATGCGATGCCTTTTATATTGGGAAGACAAACTGAAAAAGCGTATCGCAAGACACCTGACTGATATAAGGCAAAAAAGGCCCACTAATGCCCTCTCTAAACACTACATCTGCATCCTGGGGCATGACTTTTTCTACTTCCACGTTTAAGAATAACTTGAGGACATCGAATGCCATGGAAACTACAATGATCACCTAGAAAAGAAAGAACTCATTTGGCAACTAAGCCTTGAAGCGACTAAACCCCCTGGCCTGAACACTACCATCTCTATCAACAGTGTCCTCAACCTTAGAAAGTTATTCCACCATGCATACTACTGACCTAGAACTATCACTATATCAAAAAGACACTAAAGAACTTAGAGGTTTGAATTTTGGCTCTTATACTACTAGCTTTTCTCTTTTTTTCATTATTTCATAAAAGTCATATTGCTGTTATTTTTAATTTGCATTTTGCCATCTTCATAATTAATATCCTTATATTGTTTTGTCTTGTCTTTTCTGTTTTTGCATTTAGCCAATTGGGTCAGTTCATCGTAAAATAGGAATACTAGAGATTAGGTGTTTTTTTTATATATATATATATATATATATATATATATATATATGTATATATATATATATTTGTGTGTGTGTGTATGTGTGTGTGTGTATTCCCTACTGCTCCTTACACTTCACCCCTCAAGTCTTTCATGTCACAGCTGTGTTAGGACTCTGCTAGATAATTAATTCTTATGGAATATATGTTTCAATAATCACGGGGCTCTTACACTAAATTAAAAAAATAAATACTAGCTTTAAAGCCCGTGAAAACACATTTAGATTTTGTCTGTCTCACTCCCCCCCTCTCACAAGCCCACCATTCATATGTCATTCTTAGCATTTTATTCATACAATAACAAATACTCAATGTTTTTTTTCAAGGTTTGGGTTTAGAATTACCATTTTTATTTTACTGATTACAAGGATTATAATCAGCAAACACAGGATCCTGTAATTACGGATGGTTCATGGCTTATTTTTCTTACTCAGCATGACTAAGCATAAATGAACAGTGACTCGGGATCTAATTACCAATCCCGCCCACTCCCACTCTGTTGCTTCAACAGTGTTAGTGACTTCACAGCTAATGTATAATAATTATCTGTTGTACGTGTATATAATGGAGTGCACAATTGCTGTTTTTACCTATCTCAGCGCTCACCTGCCTTGCTCTACGCATAACCGAAATAAAGATACTGAAAAAACAAGAAGACTGGTGTTTTTCTTCAAGCTACCTTCAGCTGAATTTTTGGCAATATTCATTAAAGCTTTTACATGGATTGTCTGTAATGTCAGATATCTTTGGTACTACTAGGTGCTGTATTTTGCAGTTTAATCTTCTCAAAGTATTGCTATTGTGTTTTTTTTCCTATTAACTGAACTCCCAGCTGGGTCCATAGTTTTTCACTTACTATTTCTATTTTCTACCGAGTCGGTTCTGCCCTCGGATCTACTTGAAAACCTGAAGGAGCTTCACCACCAATCTGGTGCTAGATTAAACAACTGAGTACTTTGGTCAGCCCAAAGGAGGAAAAGTGACAGAGTGAAGAAAACCTCAGTAGTTTATTGCTACCTTGAGAGGAAGTAGCTATATAACTCCACAGAAGAAGCAGTCAGCCTTGAATTTTCATTTCTGGCAGATATGTCTCCACAGGGGAACCCTTGCGCACAGAAATCCTTTCCTTTTTAAGAAATAACATTTTTATATTATTTGTTGACTAAGAAATGGTATTTCCCCTTTAATCAACTTGTATTTTTTTCCACAATATAGGAATTTTCCTGTCAGTGACCAGTCTTTTTCTCTAAGGGCTGATTAGGTGGTTATTTTTGTGTTAAAGTATACTACTTATGTAAATTAATTTTTTTTTTTTTTTTTTTTTAGAATTTAGGGATTAGGAAGTGTTTTATATGTGCAGAAAATGTTTGTAATGTTTAGTGTTTGTGTACACATCTTTGCAGTTTACCTGTTATTTTTTCTGTCAGAGCACATTGTAATGGTGATTTAGTTCAGACAGGATTTTTTTGGGTTTTGCTTATGCTTTTACACAAAAGAGGAGCGTGTGGCGCAATGTGTGTGTTCTGCTTATGAACACTTGTTTAACAACTTACCTATTGACCAACTTGTTCCATTATTGCATTCAGACCTCTTCCTTGGCTGCAGCATAGATACTTACTCTGGTCCCACTGTACCTAAAAAGAAGCAGTATCACGATAAAAAACCCTTGCCACCACCATGGGCTTAGACACTAACTCAGCCATTGGTGAGCTAACTGTAGTGCCCAACCATGCTCCTCAGACTACTCACTTACTTATCCAGCTTCCTCTGTTGTAGTCCTACAGCCACCATGGAAAGCGGGCCAGCCATGTCCTCTTTCACTGTTCCATTGTCCGATATGGACATGGGAGAACTATCTTCCTTGGGTCAGGGAAACACTTTGGGGATGCTTCTTGGGGTAACCAGGGGAAAAGAGACCTCTTGATAGGGCTGGTCTGACACCACTAAGTCTGTCTTCTGCCAGGGTGTTGCCTGTAAAGAAAATAACGGAAGGTTAGACGTTGTTCATCTGAAGACATACGTGTTCAAAAACATGTTTTTCATACCTTAAACGGGCAATTATTACAGACTGTTAATTTTGGTGCTCAGAAATCCTTAGCTGAGGGCAATGTAACTAAAGAAGTACCGGAAAAAAAATTGGCAGGGGATTCTGATGTAGACAGACGGTGCTTCGTCCCCTGTAGATTCCAAAACACATAAATTCTGATTTTTGGTGAAATCTGGGCCTTCCATCTCCTTTATCTCAGACTATCACAAGAGTGAATGAAGTATTTTTGTGGGAACAAGTGGGATGTACCCCCTGAACTGAGGAGATATGATCAAACTAAAAAAAGTTTGAGTTTCTCATCTTAAGTCAGATCCAGCTGCTGTATCTACTTCTCTGCCAACAGGAAACGGACTTGTTAGTCATTACCACCCCCTTCCCTCTGGGTAAAGAAGGCAAGATATTAGGCAGATTTGGTAAGACAGTTTTCTTTTTTTCCACACTAGCTTTGTAATATGTATGACTAACCATGCCTACTATACTATTTGAATTACTATTTGATTTTACTTATTTTTTTTTTGGTCTTCAACCCATTTGTGTCACTGTTTCCTATGTAACTTATTAATCTTTTTAAATTCTATGTAACATTACGTAATATGTAACTTGGAGCTTTTCTCCCCGGGCCTCTGCTGAAACGGGCCTTTTTTGGGCTCAGTCAGACACTCCCGGTAAACAAATGTAAAATAAAAAATACAATTTCTGAATACTGTTGTTTCTAATCTTTCTCAAGTATTTAAACATGCTTTGAAGAGTGTGTATGATTACACAGATACTGTGTCTGGGGCCATTGCTAAAGCTACAACCACAGCTACAGTTTTGAGGAGGTATGCCCAGGTACATAACCAAAGTTTGCTAAGTAAGGTCTGGAATGTTGAATTCTGCATTAGATAAGGAGGTTTTGTTTGTTCCTTCTGATACTCAGGTTTTCAGACAGTTTGATGGAAGAGGAAAGTTAATTCAGGAACTATTTAAAAATTTTCAAGCATACCCCCCCCCTTTTACGAATATCCACATTTTTTTTTCTTTTAAAAAACAAAATAAGCAATCCATGTCAAATCAAGACAAATGGGGAGCCAAAAAGAGATGGCAGGAAAGAAGCAAGAAATGAGGATCTTTTCAAAAAAGTACAGTCTAATATTTAAGAATGACTGTGCCAGCACTCTGTCCTTCATTCCCCCCACCACCACCATCAGTCAACATCTGTCCCAGAAACTGGCTGTTTATATTTTCCTTTGGCAAAATATTGTTTCAGGGTTCTAAATTTGGTTCAGGATGGTTACGTTTGGCACTGAATACAATGCCTCCTTTCACGGGAATTCCTCTCCATCATCCAAACCAGAGTTTTTTCTTCAGGTTCTTCACTGTCTACTCACAGTAGGAGTCATACATCCAGGCCCTTTAGATCAAAGGGACAAACGGTTCTATTCTAGAGTGTCTCTTGCACCAAAGAAAGAACCTTCATGGAGGCAAGTTATCAGTCTGTATGTGAAAGTACCAAAATTCAAAATGCTGACCCTTCAGGCTTTGTTACCATTCATTCATTCCTCCATTCAATGTAATATTAAACCTAAAAGATGCTTATCTTCCCAGTCCTAAAGACACAGGTTTCAAGAAATTTCTCAGATTCTCATTAATTGCATTATATTATCAGTTTTCTACCCTTTGGGTTATCTAAAGCTTCAAGCATGTTTATAAAGTGTCTAGCTCCAGTGATAGAAGACTGCAGGGCATTCACATATTTCCTTATTTAGATGACTTGCTTATCTTTGCTGAGTCTTTTCCCAGATGTCTAAGAATCTTTAACATGGGATCTGATGTTGTCAAGTTTCATTCTTTCCACAGCTGTTAGGTTCGAATACGACTCTGTCATCACTTTAGCTTGTGGCCACCAAAAAAACTCTCAAGCTTCTCCCCGACCCATAATGCACCAGTCTGTAATATACCCCAGATCTTGTTTGCCGCTTTCACATTTAGACATTGTCATCTTGAGTTTTCGAGTGAGTTATTAAAATGGTAAACATTTTAACATTTTTCTTACTAGTTTATTCTCCCTTTTATTACACTACATGTAATTCTTTCATACCATAGTAGGTATTGTTTGTCTGTTCTTTATTTTTGTATTTTTACACTTTGTTAATTCTTAATACCATCATTGACATCTCTGTTTCTGTCTCTTTCTCCCTTGATTAAAAAAAAGTGTGACTTTATTTCTTATTATTCCTTTTTGTTATAGTGTTTCAGGATGTCAGAAAAAGGCCCTTTGGGTTTCAAGAAGTGCGGGCACAAGTTGCTCTTGCCCGATGGTCACACTTTGTGTGTGTATTGTTTGGGCCAGGACTACCTTCAAGTTGATTGTGCTGTTTGCAAAAACTTTAATTCGAGCACCATTGTGGATAGAAAAAATAAACTTAATTTAAAAGGACTACTTCCTACTTCTTTTCAGAATCTATTCCTGGGGCTCAATCCCCCAAATCTAAATCAAAGGAGCATTCCACTAATTCTCCTAAACCTTTTTGATCCTCTACTCCGTCATCCTTGGAGCCGCAGAAGAAAAAAGATAAATTGGATGTGAAGGCCACTGTAGTTCTAATGGTGTTGGATCCGACAAAACATTCCTCAGATCCAAGCACTTAGAATCTGAGACTCTTACCCAGAACCAGGTACTCACCAAGCTTGAATCCAGTACCTTCTCCCTTTTTGTGGAATGCTGGCCTTCTACGTCCTCATCCCTAGTTTCCTCTCATTCTTCCAGAAGTTTGACCGAAGCTGACGTGGACAGAATGATGAGGAAATTCCTCATTGCGCAAATACAGATGGGAGTTTTCCCGGCTTCTACCACTTCAGGTCAGGAAGTCTGTTTTCTATCATTCCACTGATTTCAGCTCCATCTCTGATCCGACTGATTGTTTTGGAACCCCTGGATCTGAGCCTTTCGGGCCTGTCTGGCTCGGATCTGAAGATATTCTAATCTTTGGATCTGAATCCATCTCTGAGTGCACAGGCTCAGATGTCTTCAGAGCCGAAATGCCCCTGTTGGTTCAAGGAGTTAGAGTCAACTCTGAAGTTTTTGGCACTGTCTACCCCTCTGAGCCTCTGCACGGACAGTCCACCTCCGATTTCTGCCTTGGGTAGATTGCCTTCTGGGCTCCTTGGCTCCGTTGACTTCCTTCTCCCTGTGGCATTCTACCTTTGAGGTAGTAAAGAAAGTGTTCTCTGCTGCTCCAGCAGGACAGATGAATAATCCCTTTGGTTCCTGTGTGTCTTTTGCGCCATGAGCCCCTTCATTCTGTGCCACAGGGACAGCCAGCCCATAACCTCCAAGTTATCCAACAAGTTATTTCACTCTCTTCCGATACTTCTCTCGAGCACCCCACTGAGGAAGTCCTTAGGAAGAGGAAGTGTAAAAGGAGGCACTTAGACTCTCCTCGGGAGTGAATCACAGAGGATATTGATTTTGATGAAGGGGAAGGGTCACCAAGATCACCACCAGAAGATTTCTCCGTGGGAGACATCCTTGAGATCCTTGAGCAGAAGGGTTGTTGGTACTCCAGTAACCCTTCACCAGAGGAATTGGTATTCCTGGATGCTATTGGTGCTGGTCCATCTGCCTCCTGGGTTACTCTGCCCACCTATGAGCTCATTGACTTGATCTCTAGGCGGGCATGGAAGGAGCCTGATACATTTCAGCCCATCCTCAAGAGACCAGATCAGATTCTGGCACCTCCTGTAGAAAGGGAATATTGGAGCAAGGGAGTGGCTGTAGATACCATGGTTGTGGCAGCAGCCAACAGAGAGGAACTTGCTGAACAGAATTCATCTGTCCATCTACATAACAGAGAGTTGGACAGATTTGGAAAGTGTGTGTATGCTTCAGCAACTTTAGCGCTCAGGTCTCTGAATTACCCAATGCATTTTATGAGATTGCAAAGAGACTTGAGAAAGGATCTATCAAAATCTCTTTCTGAGACCACTACGGCTGAAGCTCAGACTTCTGTGGCCTCACAGCTAGCTACCCTGCAATCCATTTCTAATTTGTCCATGAATCTTGTATCGCATGCAGCTGAAGTTGCTTGAAGGCCAGCGGGTTCAGGCATTTCTGTTAGGAGGCATGCCTGGATGCACTTGTGTGATTTTGTGGAGCCGTTCAATTACACTTTTGTCAGTGCACCCTTTGACAGCAGTTTGCTCTTTGGCCCTAAAGTTAAGGACACACTCTCCAGATGGCAGCAGGATGGAAAGACCCCTATCTGCAGTGGGACTAAGTTTTTTGACCCCTCAAAGGACCTTCTAGGAACCAACTAGGAGGATGAAAAATGTGGTTCAAGAAGTTCCAGTGTCCTTCCAAGATCCACGTGGAGATAGTTCCCCCAGGGGCAGAGGGCGGAAACCAAATGGAAGATGCCACCCACGCAACAGAGGAGGCTTGCAGAATAAAGGGTCTAGAGATTCCTTCTCTGATAGACACTACCAGCATTCCTGAGAAGGAAGCCTGATCATCCACCTCTGGAGGCGATCGGGAGCCATGTATTCCTGCATCAGAGAGCCTGGCTAGACATCACAAAGGATAAATGGGTACAGAGGATTATTTCCAGAGGTTATTTAATTGCCTTTTCCTTTTCACCTGCATCTATACGCAAATTTCCCAATGTTCCACCCAGTCAGAGGAAAGCTGCGGCACTTAAAATACAAAAGCTGCTAGAAAAAGAGTCATCCAAAATATCTCACCAGACCAGATAAAATCCAGAACTTAATCAAGATTCTTTTAGTGCCAAAAAAAATGGGGAACTGGAGACCAGTTTTGGATCTCTGTAACTTGAACAAATCAATTTGACACACAGAGTTTTAGATGGTCATGGTTCAGTCTATCTCTGCCCTTTTTGTGCAAGGACAACTGAATGTGCTTGATAGACCTTCAGGATGCTTACTATCACATAAAAATGAACAGACAATCCAGAAGGTATCTACGCTTCCGGCTGGGAGCGAGTCATTATCAGTTCAGTGCACTGCCCTTGGGCCTCACCACAACCCCATGGTGTTCACCAAATGCATGGCAATGGTAGCAGCTCACTTCAGACTGCAGGGATTCTGAGTGTTTCTGTACCTGGTCGACTGGCTCATTACCACCCCGACCAGGCATCTCCTGATAAGAGCATGAGATCAGGTACTCCAGGCTTGCTCTCACCTGGGGATAACCATATCTCATTTAGAACTGTCTTACACACTGAAATTCTTAAGAGCAATTTAAGACACCGATTCAGGTCGTAGCTTACTATAGGTCCCCAACCATGTCCCAGGACTATCACTCCACGATGTTCTCCATGTTTCACTGTTGCAGTCATCACATTTGGGTTATCCCTGCCAGGGTAGCCCTCAGCTGGCCCGAATTCCAGAGGCTTAAAATATTTCTGCTTTGGTTGCTGTCGCTTCAGAGCTGACGTCAAGTTGTCAGTAGTGTAAAGTAAAGCAGCCGATGCCATTACATCAGTCTTTCTTGCCGTGGAGCCCTAAGCAGCAGTTCGCATGAGTACCGGTCAGCCACTACCTGAGGTTCGTCTAGTGAACTGAACTGAAGTCTTCTAAAACTAAGTACCTTGTTGGGGATCCTTTTTTCTTGCACTAACCGATGTCAGAAAAAGTTAACAATTGTCTCGCCTGTGGAAAGCAAATACCACACTGAGACTTTCATTCTTACTGCGTCACTTGCTTAGGCCCAGACCACAGAGTCCCCCGCTGTCGCTTCTGTGCTTTGTTCAACGCCAGAACTGTCCATCGTCGGGTCCTTATTGTAGCTAGATGTTTTTGCTTACAGTCCTCAAACTCTGATATGGCTTCTGTAAGCCATCTGACAGCAGATCTTCTGAAAAAACATAAAGATAAAGAAAGAGACAGACCGCAGATCTGAAGAAGGCTAAACAGCCAAAAGTGCTTATCGTTTTACATGTTTGGAATTTTACAAGCTGTTTTTAATTATTTTTTCTATATTTTTTCTATTAAACCTGTTTGCTGTCTGGCACAGGATTTTATTGGGGTGGAATCCTTGCTGTGGTGGAATACCAGAGATTTCTTCTTACGTTGCTCTATTTTTTCCACTGGTAAACCTTCAACAAGTAAGATAGTTTTTCTTGAAGTTTCTTAGACCCAGGGTACGAACCACACCCAAGAAACCAACACCCAATCTCAGGCACCAGCTTCCTTGCCTCAGTCTCAAATGCTAAAAATGGCGGAAGACCTTATCATGCTGATCAGGGGAAGCCAAGCTACCCCCTCCAAAAGGAAAAGACATCTGTCCCCTGTAGTTTTGTCTGAACAGGAGTCCAATGACTCTGATGCATCTGAATATGAAGACATACAACCCCTCTCTGCTTATGAGGATTCTGATGCAGAGGATTCCAATCCTTCAGCCTCTCCCCCAGAGGATTTTTCCTTTGGGGAAACCTTTCATACCTTAAGGGAGCATTTCCAGTGGGAGAGTCAGGACTACTCTCAGTCTAAAAAGGGACTCAGGGAATTCTTAGATCTTCCACAGCACAGAATTTTGGCCATCCCCCAGTCCTGGATGTTGTGGAGGATATTTTCCTGGAATCCAGTTTGACTCCTGACATCCTACCTCCTGCACCCAGAAAACCAGACGGGTACTACAGAGACCCTGGCTCACACAAATTTCTTTTTAAATATCCTACTGCTGACCCTGAGGTAATTTTCTTAAGGGCCTAAAGGAATTAAAGCAACCTCTGCTAAGAATCCCACCCCCTCAGATATGGATTCCCGAGCACTAGACAGATGGGGTAAAAAAGTATACACCTCAGCTACTCTTGCTGTCAGAGCACTAAGTTGTCAGTTCCATATGCTAAAATTTCAGCAACATACCCTGGAACTCCTCAAAGAAAAAATGTCTTCCTTTCCTGCTTGTGCAGAATCTAAAGAGTTACAAGAGTTAATGCAAGTCAAGTAACTAAACACACCTTGCACTGTGGTTTTGATGCCCTGGAAGCTTCTTGCAGGGCAGCAGTCACCGAATCTGTCCTTATTAGGCATGCATGGCTTAAGGAACAGCCCTTGCGAGACCATGTTAAAGATAAATTGTTGGATGCCCCCTTGCACAGACAACTTATTTGGTACTAAGGCAGAAGAGGTCTTAAAAAAGATGGAATAAAAAGCAAAATCTATGCAGACAGTTAAGGATTTCTTACAGGACCAGCCACCCAGGTTCAGCAGGCATTGCCCCACCAAGCACTGGTCCTTTCCTGCTTCCACCAGGTCAATTCAGCCCAGACACGGGGAACCAGACCCCCCCCCCCCCAGACAGCAGCCACAGGGGATGCAAGAATCTAAGCAGTGGACTACCTCTACTTCAAAATCAGGGAGTTCTAAGCCACTCCCTTATGGTAAGAACTCACAATGACTCACCTCCCCCGCCCCCTCCCTCTGCCCACCTTCACTTATCCCTAGGAGGAAAACTCTCCTTTCACACAAACACCTGGGCCACCATTACTAACGACCGCTGGGTTCTCAACATAGTGTCCCATGGATACAAATTTTTTTTCCACACCCTTCCAACTCCAAAAGGGTTCTCAGCTGTACCTCCAAACCAGTGGGCAGAGGCGCAAAGGCAAGTCCTTTCCCCTGCTGTCTATGAGGACAGTAGAGCACGTTCCTGCAGAACAGAAAGGCCAAGGTTTCTACTCCAGACTTTTTCTGGTACCCAAAAAAGAGGGCATCTGGCGCCCCTTCCTTGATCTAGCCATTCTAAACACCTTCCTGGTGATCCCAAAATTCAAAATGCTCACCCTCCAGCAGCTGCTACCCATGCTCTCCAAGGATGCTTGGCGAGCCACCCTAGACCTAAAAGAGGCCTACCTCCACATTCCTGTCAGGGAACCATGCAGGAAATATCTCCGTTTCAGGGCAGGATCTCCACACTTTCAGTTCTCTGCGCTTCCCATTGGCTTATCTACTGCTCCCAGAGTTTTCACAAAATGTCTGGCTCTGACTGTTGCCTTTTGCAGACAAAGAAATATCCAGATTTACCCATACTTAGATGACTGCCTAATTCAAGCAGACAGCCAGGAACAGCTGCTCAAGCACCTGCCTTTGTAAAGTCCCTACTAACCTTCCTAGGGTACACAATCAACAAAAAGAAATCCAAACGGGTACCCACCCAAAGGATTATATTCCTGGGAGCAAGCCTTGGACACAGCATCCCAAATGGCATTCCTTACACCAGAAAAGTAAACTTTCCTGACAGCCTACTTCTCTCAACTAGCCACCAGACCCCAGCTATCTGCAAGGAAAATCCTGCAACCTCTGGGGTTCATGGCATCTTGCATTCTACTCATTCCATATGCCACACTACATATGAGGAAACTTCAGTAGTACCTAAAAAGCCTTTGGTGTCAACACTCTCAAGACCTGGAGACTCTTATACCTATAATACCTTGCTTCAGAAAAGATTTTCTGTGGTGGGCAACAGCATGCTCCCACAACAAGGGACTACCTTTCTCACCTTTCCCGCTGCCCAGACCCTCACCACAGACGCATCAGACTATGCCTGGGGTGCACACCTGGACGGCAGGTGCATACAGAGCCAATGTAGCCCACAGCAATTCCATCTGCACATCAACCAAAAAGAGATGATAGCTGTCCAGCACACCTTGATAGCTTTCAAGCCCCTTCTCTCCCCAGGGGCTCTCCTGATCAAAACGGACAACACCACTGTGATGTGGTATATCAACAAGCAGGGAGGGACTCACTCCTACTCTCTATGCTGGCTGGCCATGACCCTTTGGCACACAGCCTCTGCCATGCAACTCCAACTGTTAGCACAATTCCTACTAGGTTCTCTCAACTCTTTGGAGGACCACTTAAGCAGAAATCTTCTGCACCCACACAAGTGGCAGCTCAACAGAAGAACCTTCACCCTAATAACACAGAAATGGGGCACCCCGAAGGTCAACCTCTTTGCCTCCCACAGCAACCATCAGCTCAACAAGTTCTGCACCAGGGAGCATCACTGCATGGCTTGGAAAGTGGATGCCCTGTCCTTGCCCTGGGTCAGTCTATGCCTTTCCTCCACTACCTCTCATCCCCAGGGTACTGCTCAAAATAAAGGAGGAAAACCCAAGGATACTTCTTATAGCTCCAGATTGGCCTCACCAGCACTGGTACCCCTTGCTGTGCAGCCTGTCCTCACTGCCACCATGGCATCTTCCTCAGATTCCAAACCTCCTGACCCAGAGGGAAGGGGAATTCATGCATCCCCAAATGCCGACACTCAGTTTGGCAGCTTGGCTTATTCCCTAACCCCCGATCAATCTGCCAACCTCAGTAAACAGGTTCTAGATGTTATACGTGAGGCCAGATGCCATATCACTAGAAAGTCTTAGGCTGACAAATGGAAAAGGTTCTGCACCTGGATTCAGGGGAGCCAATACAGCACAGCCCTCCCTCCCTCTCATCCTGGATTACTTAGCTGACCTGCTACACAGTAGCCTCTCTTTTTCCTCTATTAAAATTCATGTCTCTGCTATCTCTGCTCATTTTCCCACTGAGCAGCTCCTTTTCTCTCACCCTTTGATCAAACAGTTCCTAAGAGGGGCAAGCAATGTGAGGCCACCCAGAAGAGCACCAACCCGAGCTTGGGACCTTAACTTTGTGTTGGGAAAGCTCACACTGCCCCCCTTCAAACCAGCCTCTTCAGCAGAGCTAAAATTTCTCTCCTGGAAGACAGCTTTCCTTCTGGCCATCACTTCAGCCAGAAGGGTCTCCGAGCTGCAAGCACTCATGGCTGTGGAACCCTTCATCATCTTCCATGCTGACAAGGTATCCCTCAGGACTAACCCGTCCTTCATGCCCAAGGTGGTGTCCAGTGTGGCTCTCAACCAATCCATTAATTTGCCCACCTTTTTTCCTAACCCACAGAACAAGGGGGAAAGGATCTTGCACTCTCTAGATGTGCACAGACAGCTCAGACTCTATCTAGACAGGACTAAATTATTCAGAAAGTCTGATCAATTCCTGGTTAGCTTTGCTCCAGGGGCAGAGGGCAAAGCTATCTCCAAACAAACCATTTCCAAATGGATAGCACATTGCATCCATTTCTGTTACAAACAACATGGACAGCCTCCCCCCAAGGAAGTGAGGACTCACTCCACCAGAGCAGCCTCCACCTCTGCAGCTTTCCTCAGAGGAGTCTCCACCAGGGACATCCTGGAGGCTGCCACCTGGACATCTGTTCACACCTTTACCAAAAATTACCACCTGCCTATCTTCTCCTTATCTAGGACAGGGTTTGCCTGTGCAGTCTTGCAGGGCGTCCTAGCCAGCCCCTAGTTTCTATGACTGCCTCCACCCATTTCCTCAGCTTTGGGAATCAACCCAAATGTGATGACTGCAACAGTGAAACACTAAGTTCATAGCACAGTTGTGTACACTTACCATAAATGTAGATGATCGAGTGTATTCACTGTTGCAGACCTGGTTTCCCTCCCTCCATCCCCCTCTTCATTCTTCTCTTTCCTTACAAGGGACACATTGGTATTTACTTTCTACTGGTGGGGTTCTTCCACCAGAACCTGGCTCCCACTTGGGGGCTCCTAACAGATTAGGGCAAGAAAAACTGATGTAGTGGTGTCAGCTGCCTTACTTTATACTGCTGACGACCTGACGTCAGTCCTGAAGTGACAGCAACAAAAGCAGAAATACTAAGTCTCTGGTGTTTGGGCCGGCTGAGGGCTACCCTGGCAGGGATAATCCAAATGTGATGACTGCAACAGTGAGTACACTCTACATTTATGGTAAGTGTACACAATTGTACTTTCCTAACCAACCTGGAATCTATTAGGGTCCAACCAAACAGTCTCATACTAGGTGACTTCAACACATAACATACACACTCAGGTCACTCCACAAGCACAAGTATGACTCTGTCACTGTTCGTGTGGGTGTGAATGATCTGAGATGCACGTCCCTGGACTACATGAAAAGAGACATGGAGGAGCTCTCAGATTATGTGGCCCAGGCAGGTATGACCTTAGCCCTGAGCAGCATCCTACCATCGCCCAGAATGATACCGCAGTACAAGCAGAAAATGATTGACTTCAACAATTGGCCAAGTTTCTGGTGTCATTCTAAGGGGATCCAGTATATGTCTGCTTGGGATGACATGATTGACAGACGTCGATGCTTGGCAGAGATGGCCGGCATCTGTTACCCCTGGGTTTCCGTATACTGGATAAGGCTCTTGCCACCCCTATAGTGCCTTTTTAGGCTGATGTTCCAAAGACCAAATCACCACCATAATAGCTATAAATAAATGCAATCTGAGGGTCATGCTGCTCAGTGCTAGAAGTCTAAATCTCAAGATGCACATGCTCGAAGCACTCCTCAAAATGGAGAACATCGACATTTGTGCTGTAACGGAGACCTAGTTTAAAGCAGCAGAAAGCACCCCTACGCTGCCAGGCTATAACTCATTCCACACCTTTAGGCCCCAGAACATGGAGCGAAGCTCCAAAGGCAGTGGTGCCTCCATTTTCATAAAGGATGTGCACACCTCTGTAGTAGTAGCCCAGCATAACGCATCTGAAATACTTAGGTACAACTAACATTGGGTAATATGCTGATTCTGGTCATAGCCTGCTATAGGTCCCTAACCATGTCCCAAGACTCTCACTCCATGTTCCTAAGCACCCTCGAAACTATTAGGGTCCAACCCAGCATTCTCATACTAGGTGACTTCAAGTACCCCTCCATCAACTGGGTTAACTACTCATGCACCAATGCACTGGACCAACGCTTCCTGGAATTCATCAATTCCAATGGCCTTGACCAGCTCATTCTTACCCCCATTAGAGGAAGCAACTTCTTTGATCTGGTTATTACTAACATGGGCAACTGTTGCTCTACACCAGTAGTCAACTCATCCCTAGTTAGATCTGACCACAAGCTAATCACCATGGAAATTCTCATCACACCCACAGCCCCCCCGCAAATGTAACCACCATGAAAAACTTCTCCATGCTGACTTTGAACTCCTAAAATGGCTAACTTCACAGCACTCATGCCAATGGAAAATATTTGCATGAATGCTGAATCATACACCAATGCACTGTACGAACACGTACATAAATGCATGGAATTAGCCATACTCAAAAGAACCACGATGCTGTCCTTCAAAAGAAGGAAGCCAATCTGGTGGTCCCTTGCCCATTAATAGGCTCTACAACAGAAGGAAGAAACTGTTGTAGAAAAAGGTGAAGTCCCAAGAATGGAAAAAATTCCCTTATTAGCCTCAACAAAAAGTTGAGATCCCTCATCAAATGCACTAAAGGCAGCTATGAAGGCAGAATTGCAGCAGACACAAAAAATAACCATAAGGCCTTCTATAGTTATATCAAGAATCTCCACACCAATACCCAGATCTGCTCTGAGTTACTACACAATGGTACCTCCTATACTGAGCCAACAGATATTGCCAACATACTGGCTGACAGATTTAGTGCCAACTTTACCCCAGGACCATTCACAATACTAGAAGAATGCCAGGCACCCAGTATCACTGCAACACAGGTTAAAGCTGCATTGTCCAAGACCAAGAATACAGCTTCCATGGCACCCAACAATATCCCTGGGTGTGTTCTACGTGAACTAGAAAGTGAACTGGCACCGCATCTGTGTGCCTTGTTCACTCACAGCCTCACCTCAGGCTTTGTCCCTACTGAATGGAGCACTGCTACTGTCATCCCTTTCCATAAACGGGGAGTGTATACAGACCCTGGTAATTATCGTCCCATTAGCTGGACGAGCCTGATATGTAAGGCTATGGAGCGCATCATCATGGACCTAATTAACAAAGACATAGGAAATCTCCAAACTGTAGATCTCATGCAGTTTGGTTTTGCAAAAGGTAGATCATGCCTGCTCAATCTGGTTGACTTATTTGAGGCAGTCAACAGAGCTGTGTATGAGGGTAAGGCAGTTCATACAGCCTACCTCAATCTGGCCAAGGCCTTTGATACCATTCCTCACTCAGGAATTATTGATTAACTTACCAAACTAGGCATTAACCCCTGTATCATTAGGCGGGTTGCAAATTGGCTCATAGATAGAACCCACAGCATGAAAGTAGCAGATTCCAAGTCAGACTGCCAACCAGTCATGAGTGGAGTCCCACAGGGATCAGTCCTGGGTCCTGTCCTCTTTGACATCTACTTCTCAGAAGTCCAGGCCAACAAGGAGGGCCTTTGGCTGTCCAGGTTCACCGACGACTGCAAGCTGGGAACCATTATTAACTCTCCAAGTGATACAAACATCCTACAGAAAGGCTTCACTGAGACAAATGACTGGTGTCGAAACCATGGCCTAAAGCTTAATGCCAAAAAATGTGTCGTCATTTCCTTTGGGAAAAACTCAGTTCCCACTAATTACCACATAGATGGGACTCCACTAAACACTGAAGGTGTTATTCGAGACCTGGGGAGACGCAGGTTGACAGCAACCTCTCCTTCGACCACCACATTGCCACTGTTGTCAGAAAGTCCTTCTCTGTCGCACATCTCATTACCAAGGGTTTTGCATCCAGGAAGAAGGAGGTCATCATCTCTCTCTACTCCTCCCTCATTAGACCAGTCATCAAGTACAGTGCCCCATTTGGCATGTACCTCACTAGACACCTACAACTGAAGAGGCCACAAAAGTACCTCACAAAGAGGATCTTAGGCCTTAAACATGTTTTACATGGACAGACTGAAAAAACTCTCGCTGTTCTCTGTCTCATATCGTCTACTAAGAGGCGATCTCTGCTTGACTTATAAAGCCATGTCTGACCCAACCCTGTTTGAAATGCAACATCTAAAGAAATCCCAATCTCTCCACACCACACGCTCCAGAGACCTCAATCTCATTACCACTATCAACAGATCATGCTGGAGGGACAAGTTTATAACCCAGAGACTGCCCTTGCTCTGAAATAGACTTCCTATACATGTCAAGCAGAGCACCTCACTGGCCGTCTTCAAGAGAAACCTTGACGACTGGATGGGAAATAGAAAATACACCCCGAGGATCACTCCAGTGGCTCTTCTTGATAGAGGTACTGGTAACTAATGTCGGGCGGCACGATGCCGGGGATAGCTATGGGCTAGGCTTGTAAAGGCACCAGGGCCATTAGCCTAGTGCACACCTATGAACCTATGAACATGGTATCAATGACTGCTTCTCTTACTCTCCCAGAAGTACAAGCTATTAGATTCCAGGTCAGGAAAATAATTCGCAGTACCACCACAATCTCAGCCTTTTTGATTCTACAAGCCTTGGGATCAATTTCAGAGGCAATAGTCCTAGTTCCCCTAGCAAGATTTTACATGGGAATTCTTCAGTGGATGTTGGCAACACAATGGTCTATTCTTTATCAACACATGTGTGTCCAAATCAGAATCACTCAAGCATGCAGAAGATATCTTTGGTGGTGGATTCGATCAGATCAGGTTCTAAAAGCTATCTTTCATTCTCCTTCAGCCCAAGACTATAGTGACCATGGACGCTTCCCAGAGTGTATGTGGGGGGGGGGACTTTCTGGAGAAAACAGTGCAAGGCACTTGGTTCCCCCAAAGAGGCCTATATGCATATCAGTGTCCTCGAAATGAGAGCAGTGCTGTTGGCATTGTAGGACTTCCAAGACTGTCCCCCTTTTGGGACAGTTGCTAATCAGATGGACATGTCCATAGTTTGGTACATCAAAAAACAAGGGGAAACCATATCTTAGGGTCTATATTATATCAGCAAATGCTTAACATAGCGAACGCTGTATAATCGACCCTAATATTTCGAAACATCAAAGTGCCGAACACATGGAGCAGTGATTTTTTTTTTCCCAGGGAAAAAAATCGCTGCTCCTTATAAAAAAAAAAAAAAAAAACCCCACAAAATGAAGTGCCCCCCCCCCCCCCACACACACACACACACACACCCTGATGTGGGGACTGTGCATCCCACACACACCCTAATTAAATATACAAACTCTGAGATCGCACCACAATGGAGGAAATGGCAAAGTCCCAAAAACGGCCCAGTGATTTTTTTTTTCCTGGGGAAAAATCGCTGTTCCGTGCTTTCGGGATTTCGCCATTTCGAGTAAACAGGGTCGATTAAGCAGCATTCTCTATTGTAAGCGTTCGTTGATTTAATAGGAACCCAGATCTTACCCCTGAGAAGACCTCAGAGTGTGGCATCGGGTGATCTCTTCCAACTGCTTTCTGATAGCAATGCACATTCCAGGGAAATCCAACGTGATGGCAGACAAATTGAGCAGGTCCATTCGACTACCTCACGAGTGGTCTCTCAACATGGAAGTGGCAGAAATTATTGTCTATAAATAGGGCCAGCCTTGCTGCGATCTTTTTGCATCTCACCTAAACAACAAGTGCAGCAGCTTCTTTGCCCTGATCCTCCCACTGGGGGAATCGCTGAGGGATGCACTGCTCCATGACTGGCCTCCCAGTCTCCTCTTTGCCTATCCCTCAACTCCCCTAATTCCCAAATTTCTGCAGAAAGCTGCCTGGTTAAAGAGCAAAGTAATCCTCTTTGCGCCTTACGGACCTCGGCAGATTTGGTTACCCTTCCTTTGGCCTCATCTACTTTGACCACTTTGGGTTCTGGATCCGATTCCAAACCTCCTGTTTCACCTGACAGGCATGATCTGGATATCTCAAACCTCAAGCCAACAGCATGGTTTTTTCAGTTCCTTTAATAGCCAGGCAGCCGATGCTGTCTTCCCCTGTTCAGTGTGTAATTTTATCTTCCCATAAGGCTTCCACAAGAAAACCTTACAGAAGTAAATGGAAAAAGTTTGTTTTTTTTTGGACACATCAGAAACATATTGACCCCTTCTCAGCCCCTGTACATAATGTCCTTGAAGTTTTGGTGACTATTTTTAATGAAGGAGCTAGCTTCTCAACGGTTAGAGTTCAGTTAGCAGCAATCTGTAACTTTTGTATTGGATTTGAGAAGTCTTCCTTGGCTTCATCTAAGCTCCGTAAAGCCTTTTTGAGAGTTACTGTCCTGCTGAGAGACCTCCCTATAAAGTCCCTACTCCACCATGGAATTTAAATTTGGTACTGCAGGCCGTAATTCATTCCCCCTTTGAACCAGCAGCAAAATGTCATCTTAAATTCCTGACCTAGAAGACTATCTTTCTAGTAGCCATTACCTCTGCTTATAGAATTTTGGAACTTCAAGCGTTGTCCTGTAAACCTCCCTACTTGATTTTTCATGGGAATAGAGTCACATTACGTACCAGCCTTTCTTTCCTTCCTAAGGTGGTATCAGAATCCAATATCAACCAGTCCATTAATCTGCCAGTTTTCTTTCCTAACTTTACAAACAAAGGTGAATATGTGTTGCATTTATTGGACAGTCACAGACAATTACATTTTTCCTTACATAGAATAAAAGAAATTATAAAAATACAGTTGTTTCCTTTGCAGATTCTAGATTTGGGCAAATCAGTAGCAAAGGTAAATTTAGCCAGATGGCTGATAGATTGCATATCATTTGTCTACAATAAGTTGGGTCTAACCTTACCAAAACCTTTAAGAGCCCATTCATCTAAATCCATGGCAACTTCATCAGTGTTTCTTTCTAGGGCCTCTATGGACACCGTATGCGCAGCTGTAACTTGGGCCAATCCTAATATCTTTATTACTCATTACAAATTGGATCTGGTCTCAAGGGGAAGAGCAGCCTTTGGCTCAGTTGTGCTCAGGAATATCATTCCTTAGAGGCCACCCAGGATGTTATGTAGCTAGGGACTGTTTCTCAGCAGTTGAAGAAAGAATGAAAATTGACATCATATAAAAAAGTAATGTACTTTACCATAACTTCCCATCGGTGTTGTCCATTTTCATTCTGTCTCAACTTCCCACTCACCAGCCCCAACCTTTTTCACAGTTGACTTCTGGAAAGAATGAGAGTCTATAAGGAAACCATTGTCCCTTATGTTGAGCTCCAGGTATAGCTTTCTGCTGTCAGGATTATTATATTGATACTTCTTTCTTAATGCAAACCAGCAAACAAGATCTGAGGTATGTTATTAAGGGTTGGCGCATTATGGGTAAGGAAGAAGCTCAAATGTTTTTTGGTGGCCACAAGCTAAAGTAACGGCTAAGTTTGGATCTAAGTGTCAAATCCAAACCCAACAGTTGAGGAAGAATTAAAATGGTCAACACAGATGGAATGATATGGTAAGTACATAACTTTTTTTCCAGATAAATGTACAAAAATCAGGATTGTGTACTGGGCTGCCTTCTAGGCACCTCTCTGCAAAAGGTTTTTCTTACACAGGAGAAGGTGGATTTTTATCTGGAAACATTCCTGAGCTTCTCAAACTAGTCTCTGATATCTGCAAGAAAATGTCTCAGCTAGGGTTCATGGCTTCCATGTTTCTCATGATTCCACTTGCCAGATTACACATGAAGAAAAATCAGTGGTTGGTGAAAAAAAAAAAAAACACTCAGACCAAACATCTTCATCCTCTGGAATTTCATATTCCAATTCTGGGCTTTTTAAATAGGAACTGCACTGGTGGAGACAGCAAATGGCACTAAATGCAGGTCTTCCATTTTCTCTTCTCATCACAAGTCAGTCTGTTACTACAAACACCTTAGATTTTGCTTGGGGAGCAATTTCTGTGGAGGCAAAGTAGCAAGACCTGTGGACTGCCTCAGGCAGACTGAAGCACAGTCAGAGATGCTGACTATGATCCATGCTTTGAAATTTCTTCATCATCTATGGTCTTGTAGACTTCTCCAGATGATTACAGACAACACCACAGCAATGTGACACATAAACATAGGGGACCAGGTCTTACCATTTGTACAGACTGGTAATTATGGCCTGGGAGGGAGCTGTACAGCACTCCTTAACCCTCCAAGTGTCTTACTTTTCATCAGAGCAAAATATAGTGGAAACAAACTAAGCAAAACCAGGATATGCCCTCACAAATGGAAACTGATCGGGGGGGGGGTCTTCCAGGAGTTAATCCAGTCATGGGGAACATCTCAAGCAGATCTGTTTGCCTCTTTTCAGAAGACAGCTGAACAAATTCCGCTCCAGGTCTCTTTGTAAGCAAGCCTGGAAATGGATGCATTTTAATTCCTGTGGTTGGGAGTATTCCCTTATGCATTTCCACCCTTAACACTGATATCGAGGATAATTCTGAAGATTTGTAAGGACTCTCCAGAAATCATTGTGGTGAATCCCTTTTGACCCAGGCAACATTTGGTTCTCCCTTCTTATGGATTACCACAAGCTTCCTCACAGACTGGACCTACTCACACAAGGCTGTGAGAGTCTGGTACATGCCTGTCTCAAACAACTTTCACTAACTGCCTGGATGATTCAGTTTTGATTCCTTTTAGGTCACTTTTTCATGAGGATGTGCAGTAAGGTACTAAGGAGGCAAGAAAACCTGCTACTGGGAAATCATTGGCAAGTGGAAAACATTTTCTAGTTGATGCCTAACCAATAACTAGGGTTTCATCAGGGATTATGTACCACTGGTTCTGAAATATTCCTGTGTGTTACTTTCCTCTGATCTGTCCTGTTCCATTGGCAGAGTACATTTTTAAAGCCATTTCTGCATGTCTGCCCATGGAGCCTCCCATTTTCTCTAATTTTTGGTAAACTAGATTTTTTTAACTGATTACTTTTATTCTGTGAGTAAACTAGTTTCTGAAGGAGGTTTTACATCTTAAGCCTCCTAGAAAACAAGTGGCTTCTTCCTGGGATCTTAACTTTGTGTTGGAAAAGTTAACTATGTCTCCCTCTGAGCCAGCTCATCAGATGGATTTAAAGTTCATTACATGGAATACTGTACTCTTTATTGCTCTGACAACTGCAAGAAGAGTATCTGAGTTAGAAGATCTCATGGTAGGCGAGCCCTATCAGATCTTCCATAAAGATGGGTTATTGTTAACAGTAAATCCTTCATTCCTACACAGAGTTGCTTCAGACTTTGCAAGCCATCAGTCTCCCTGTATTTTATCCAAATCCTCAGAACCAGGGAGAAATGACTGTAAATACACTGGACGTGCATAGGCAGTTCAGGTATCATCTTGATAGAACTAAGTCCTTTAAAAAAGTTGATCAGCTCTATATTTCTTATGATGGGACAAAAAAGAGACAAACCTTGTCAAAACAGACTATTTCTATGTGGTTGTCCTCAGTTATTACCTTTTGTTATACCAACCTTGGTAAATCAGTTTCAGATAGTAAAAAGGTGCATTCTGCTAGAGCCTTGGCATCTACAATGGTGTATTGGAAAGGTGTAGACTCTAGAAACATTCTAGAGGCAATAACATGGTCCTCTGTATGTATTTTTACAAAGCATTATGAAATAGATTCCTTTTCCAAGTGTAGGACTGGCTTTGCTAGGACCATTCTCCATGGGCTCCTGGATCCTTATCCTTCTCCCAGGTTGGATAGGCTTCCATAATATGCCTATACAAATAAAATGCTACTGCAGCAGTGAGAATTATGAGCCTACATAGTAGAGTTGTGTAAATTGCACATACCATAATAGTAGATGGTCAAGTTTTTCATTGCTGCAGTAGCCACAACCACCCACTACCCCCCTACTACTGAATCTAGTTAGTTGTTGGGATATAAAGTTATTTTTTATTGTTTGTATGTTTTAGCGATTCATGATGAGTATGCTCCTTCTTTATTTTTGGGCAAGAAAGTCCTGAGGAAACTTCACTCTGACTGCTGATTTCCCCCATAGGGCTGTCTTATCAGCAGTCAGAGTGACGGTATGGGAGAGAACCAGAGCTTTTAGAAGCTGGCACATCTTCAAGTCCTGCCCTAGTATTTACAGACAATACCACAGCTATGTGGTACATAAGTAAGTAAATCAGGACAAGATCCTACCACCTTTGCAGACTTTTAATTACTGTTTGAGACATAGCCATGCAACATAACTTGTCCTTGCTCACAGTTTACATACCCTTGAAAGCGATTTTTTTAGCAGATTACTTGAGCAGATCCCAGGAAAACCCCCATGAATGGATGTTAACTAGAGAGGGCATTCTGCAGATTGTCCATCAGTAGGGTACTCCTCAGACTGATATCTTTGCCTGTAATCTGAACAGGCGGAATTCCATGCTCAGAATCTTGTAGATGCCATGGCTTTTTCCTAGACTGGAAGATTCTTGTATTCATCCCTTCCCCTATCCTTAATTCTCAAGGTTCTTCTCATAGGTAGGTACTAGGCTATCGGCCCAAGGGCCTAAGTAAGCGTAGCCAAAAAGGTTCCCTGGCTTACGCCACCAAGAAAGTTATTTTCCTGTGCCACTGTCGAGCAGAGCCACAGAAGTGAGGGTGTATTTCCTATTTCCCATCCACTCATCAAGATTTTTCTTGAAGAGTGCTAATGAGGAACTTTGCTTGACATAGATGGGTAGCTTGTTCCAGAGTATGGGAAGTCTGTGCAACAGGAATCTAGCCCTCCAGCATGTCCTGTGTATTCTGGTGACAAGGTTTAGGTCCCTAGAATGTGTAGCAAGGAGGGATTGGGATTTCTTTAGGTGTAGCATGTCCAACAGCTTTGGGCTTGACATAGCTTTATATGTTAGGCAGAGATCACCTCGGAGTAGGCCACATGCTGTGGAGTAAAGCTGGAGTTTTTTGAGATGGTCAGTGTAGGGCATCTGTTTGAGGCCAGTAATCCTCTTTGTGAGGTACTCCTGTGGCCTTTCCATCTGCTGCAGATGTCTTCTGAGGTACATTCCAAAAGGGGCATTGTACTCTATAATGGGTCTAATGAGTGTCGAGTAGAGGGGAACAATGACCACTTTTTTCCTGAATGAGAACCTTTTGTGATGAGGTGTGCCATGTAGAAGGACTTCCTGATTGTTGCTGTGGTGGTGTGATTATCAAAGGAGAGACTACTGTCCACCTGGGTCCCAAGGTCTCTTATCACACATTCGGTGTTAGGTAGACTGCCACCTATGTGGTAGTTCATGGATACAAAGTTTTTACCAAAGGGGATGACAATGCACTTTTTGGCATTGAGCTTGAGACCATGGCTCTGACACCAGGCATCTGTCTCAGTGAGGTCCTTCTGTAGGATGTCCACATCATTAGGGAACTCTACTATGGCTCCTAGTTTGCAGTCATCTGCGAACTTCGTTAGCCAGAGGCCTTCTGTGTTAGCCTGTACTTCAGAGAAGTAGATTCCAAACTGGAGAGGTCCCAGGACTGAACCATGTGGTACTCCACTTGTCACTGGTTTGAAGTCAGATGTGGAGTCTGTAACTTTTACAGTGTGGGTTCTGTCAGAGAGCCAGTTGGCAACCCATTTTGTGACGTAGGGATTTATACCGAGTTTAGTGAGTTTAGCTATAATTCCAGAATGGGGGATGGTGTCGAAAGCCTTGGTGAGGTCAAGATAGGCTGTGTGAACCACCTTACCCTCGTCTCCGGCTTTGGTGACTGCTTTAAAGAAGTCGAACAGGTTCAGGAGGCATGATCTGCCTTTCACAAACCCGAAACTGGGTGGGATCCAGAGTTTGGAGGTTACCAATGTCTTTGTTTATGAGTTCCATGATGATATGTTCCATGGCCTTGCAGACCAGGCTCGTCAGGCTAATAGGTCGATAGTTCCTGGGATCAGTGGTGGCTCCCCCTTTGTGGAGTGGGATAACTGTTGTTGGGCACCATTCAGTGGGCACAAAGCCTGATGCGAGGCTTTTATTGAACATGGTGCTTAGGTGGGGAGCCAGTTCATTCTGAAGTTCAAGTAAAATGCAGCCTAGGATGTTGTCCGTTCCTGTGGTTGCTGTGTTTTTGGCTTTAGATATTGCAGCTTTTACCTGCGTAGTTGTGATTACAGGGACTCTGTATTCTTCCTGTATAGATATGGGCCATTTAGGGGGTGAGAGGGGAGTAAAGTTAGCACTGAACCTATCTGCTAGGATGTTGACAGTATCAGTTGGTTCTGTAATTTTCGTGCCGTTGTGCTGTAACTCAGAGCAGATCTGGGTTTTGCCGTTGAGATTCTTGACATAGCTATAGAATGCTTTGTGGTTGTCCTTAGAATCAGTGGCGATTTTGTTTTCATAGCTAGCTTTGTAGGATCTTGTAAGGGATCTCACCTTCTTACTGAGGCTGACCAGGGAGCTCCTCCAGTCATGGCATTTTACTCTTTTTTGCAACAGTTTCTTCCTTCTGTTGTACAGTTTGTTTATGGCAGGGGACCACCAGATTGGCTTCCTTTTTTTGGAGGATAGCGTCTAGGTTGTGTTTGGGATAGCATGATCCATGCACTCGTGTAAGTGCTTATAGAGTGCATTTGTGTAAGATTCAGCAGTTGTAACTGTATTGACCATCTACATGGGTGTCATGAAGTTCACCACTTCTGTCTTAAGAAGCATGAAGTTGGCTTTGGAGAAATGTTTTACCTTGGTTTCCTTAATGGGGTGTGGGGGTGGGATGTGGATATCCAGGGTGATTAGCTTATGGCCGGATCAGACCAATGAAGAGTTGACTTCAGGTGTGGAACACCAGTCACACATGTTGGTAATGACTAGGTCTAGGATATTGTTGCCTCTGGTGGGGGTGTGGATAAGTTGATCCAGGGCATTGGATTTTATGAATTCCAGAAAGCGTTGAGCGAAGGAGTTGCTACATGAGTAGTTTTAACAGTTAATGGTTGGGTAGTTGAAATCGCCCATTATTAGGGTGTTTAGTTGAACCCTAATATTTTTCAGTATATCAAGAAAAGAGGGGTGAGAATCCTGGGACATGGTGGGGGATCTGTAGCAAGCTACAATTTGGATGGCAGTTTTGCCCAGAGTTAGTTGCACTTGGATAATTTTGGATGCATTATGCTGAGCAACTAACCTGGAGGTGTGGATATCCTTAATGAATATGGACACACCTCCGCCTTTGGTATTTCGGTCCAGGTTACATGGCCGAAAAGTGTGGTATGAGCTGTAGCCTAGTAATGCAAGTGTGCTCTCTAGAGCCTTGAACCAGGTCTCAGTCACTGCACAGATATCGATGTTCTCCATTTTAAGGTGTGTCTTGAGTGAGTGCATTTTGAGGTTTAGACTTCTAGCATTGAGTAGCATTACCCTCCGTTTTTGCTTGCCTATTCCTGTTTTGGTGGTGAATTTGTCATTTGAACCTTGCCTAAAAAAGGCACTATAGGGGTGGCAAGACCCTTCGCCAGTATCCGGAATCCCATGGGCGACAGGTTCAGGCCATCTCTGGCAAAGCATCGTGGTCTGTCAACCATGTCGTCCCAGGCAGACAGATACTGGATCCCCTTAGAATGACACCAGAAGCTTAGCCAATTGTTGAAGTCAATCATTTTGTCCTTGTACTGCGGTATCGTTCTGGGAGATGGCAGGATGCTACTCAGGGCTAGTGTCATACCTGCTTGGTCCACATGGTCAGAGAGCTCCTCCATGTCTCTTTTCATGTAGTCCAGGAAGGTACATCTCAGGTCATTCACTCCAACATGGACAATGACAGAGTCATACTTGTACTTGTTGTGGCGTGACCTGAATGCGTGCGTTATATGACTGATCTTGGCACCCGACAGCAGCTGACAGTAACTCTCTCCTTGTTTAGCCTGGTGAGCAGGACGTCAGTGTGCCTGACTATAGAGTCACCAATGACTAGTGTTTTGGGTATGCTGTTTTGCCTTATGGGCTGAATTAAGTGGCACACTGCTTTTGTGGGTTGTGTGTCGTTTGGGTAGTGTTGGGGGGTGCTGGATGCTTGTGTCTCAGCTTTGGAGGTCTCTGTTGTTTGGGCAAATTTTTATTGAGAGCCTCCGCGAATGTAAGTGCGTGTTTTGCATTACTGTGTGTGGTTTGGGTGGTGCCAGTTTTGATGGACTGTGTGTTGAGTGCGGTGTGGTGTTAACCTTCTCCTCTTGACTGTCTAGTCCAGTCTTGGATGGAGAGAGCTGGGCTTCCAGTTTGACTATGTAAGTGCATTTCTCACAGGTTTTAGTGTTGGGTGGTAGAAGGAGGGGGTTGTCAGTGTACATGAGTCAATTGCTACATTGCCCCAAGATGCTCAGAACACCAGGAGCTGACCCTTGGGCATGCCTGGTTAGTGCTTATTAATTTAAGTACTGGGAGCTGATTTCCTCTTGATTAGTGAGGAAAGTTGAGTGCTGCAGTAATTTGTAGATTATTTATTGCTTGCAGCGAGATTTGGACAAGTGCTGCGCACAAGGAATAGTTTGAGTGCTAAAACTAGAAGACTGGCTACTTCAAGGGAACAGAAACAGTTTTGAGTGCTAAAACTAGAAGACTGGCTAGTTCAAGGGAACAGAAACAGTTTTTGAGTGCTAAAACTATAAGACTTGGCTAGTTCAAGAGAACAGAAACAGTTTTGAGTGCTAAAACTCGAAGACTGGCTAGTTGTAAGGGAAAATCTGAAGAGCAGACTTTCTGGCACCAGGAGTAGTTTAACTGAAGTTAAACACCAAGCGCAAAACCACTCAAACATGGGTTTTTAAACAGAAAGATGAGAGGAATAGAAATAGCCCAAACCGGCCAATATAACTGCAGATTTTGAGCTGAAACCACTCCTCCAGGTGACAGATAATGCTGTTTCAAAGCTCACCACTCACTGACGAACAGAGAAGCTACACTCTATCTTAGAAAGGTCCGGGCAACACAGAACTTACAAACAGCCCAGAATTCAGCAAAATCTGAAAACCAGACTCTACTAGCTCTAGAAAGGTGGGAAACGAGTACAGAGATAGGATTTTTTTGTTATTTTTGTTCCCCTTCATAGGCACTATTACCTGGATTATCCTTGTTTTTGGGAAACCCTTCTCCTCTTGATGTCGTCATTATATAGGTAAATGTATATAATGTTTGACTCCTCTTTTGTGTCCTAAGATAATACCGATGCATTGTTTGGAGACAGAGGCGAAACCCTGAGATATTTGCCCATCTAGATTTCGTCCATAAGAGTGCTGTTTATGCAGCCTAGAAAAACTTAGGTTCTTGGCCTCTTCTCATTAGGAGCTGAACATCCTCTGTAATCACTTTGCTAAGTGGTACAGTGTGTTTTTCAAACATTCTAAGGTTGCCTTTTGAGTTATTGCTTTTGTCTAGCATAGTTCTTCCAAGCCACAGAATTTGGTCCAAAGCTGTTGCGCACGTTTAGATGAAGGGTTTCCTTTGCTACTACCTTGGGTCTCAGGGCTGTAAACTGACTGCTTTACCTGTCCCAATTCCAGCCATGATTTCAAGATCACACTTTGGTCAGATTCTCTAAACTCCGTAGGAAGTTGCTAGGCTGTTGGCCCTAGGGCCTTTACAAGCCTAGCCAAGTTATACTGTTATTTCCACTATCAGCACCTATTTCCCCTGTCCAAGAAGGACACAGGTGGAACCCCCGGGGTGAATTTATGGTTACCCATCCAATCATCCAGATTGTGCTTGAAGAGGGCCGATGAGGTGCTCTGTTTGACAAAAATGGGACTCTGTTCCAAAGATGTGGTAACCTCTGGGAGACAAATCTGTCCCTCCAGCAGGTTCTATTTATGTCACATACCAGGTTAATGTTTTTAGAGCGATTAACCTTTGTACCATTTGGTACACAGTACAAGAGTCCAATAGAAAACTTTTAATTCTGTTACCAGTTTTTTTTTTTTGTTTGTTTTTTAAGACTGCTCTGTCTTTGACTGCAACAACACATTTGCCAGGGTGACAGCTGTTGGTGCTTTTCATTCCTAGATAATAAGATTAAGGCCTTCCTCTTTCATGATGTTTGAGCATTCAGTCCTGGACTTGCCCATCAGGTTGAGGTGTGAGGGCTGTGGAGTTCTTTCAGGAAATTGTTGAGGATCTCTAGAGCAGGGAAATGTTAAAGCCCCCTCGTCATGATGTTCTGGACCATCCCACACACACAGGTGACTTACTAAACTTCGGGCAGTTCTGCTTTCTCTCTTGCCACTTAGGAAGTATCACCAGAGGTAGGCTTGACAGATGATGCAGTGGCAATCCTCTCAGCAAGGCTGCCTATGGAAAGTCAGTTTTCTTGAGTTTGTTCCTACCTGGAGAACTGTCACCTCTCACACATAGATCTTTAGTGCAATCCAAAAGAACCGTACATCTATTTGGTGAGACCTCCACAAGCTCTCCCCCTCAAGTAGTCTGTTTGTTATCAGAGGAGCCTCTCGCACTGTCTATTCAACTGAGGTGCATAGAAGAGGCTGTGTCAGTTTTTGAGCTAAGTAACTGGTTAAAGTCATGCTTCTTCCTTGTTCTGAAGATGTGAGGGAAGGGGCAGCGTACCTGCCTTTGTGTTACCAACATATGCTGCTGGTAATGCCCCCGCTGCTTCAGGCAAGTTGAATGGTGTCAGTGGCTATGGTGGCTTTTTCTTAAGGTGTCAGCATTTAAAATTAGCAGAGGAGATTTCTGCTTTTTGCATTGGTCATCTGCCTTCTTAGTATAAGGCACTGTCTTTTGGTCTATTGTTTGACACTGCAGTGTTTACTAAGGCATTGGCTGAAGTTGCAAAGTCACTGCAGAAGTATGTGTTGGTCTTCCCTTGCATGATTAGTGGCTGGCAGTAGCCCTCTTGAAGGGGCTTCCTATATGCTCTCATAATTTGGACTGTAGTTGTAGTCTTTAAGGGTAGCTAGGAGAAGTTTCCTAGATTAAAAAGATTTCATTCATCAGGGCAGAGCTGGATTCTGTCCTCTGCTTTACCTTTCTGCACAAGGAGAAGGCCCAGTACGTCAGGGCTGTGTCGTCTGGGTTAGGGAAGGAAAGGCAAATGGCTGCTCATACTCTACTGAACCAGTAAAAGACTCATGGCTGCAACAAGCTCTTAACAGCTGTCGAGTCATTGTTCCCTCTTGGAATTGCATCTGGTCTCAGATTCTTGCTGCGCTTTTTGTTATGGTGGGCATATCCCGCCAAATGGGGTGGAAGTTATCCATTACCAGATTGGTTAACTTGCAAATTTTCAAGAAAGGTTCCTCCTGAGTAGGGAGGAGATATCTCCTTGGGTTACTCCTTGTCAGTGCAAGTTAGAACAGGTGGAAGAGATTGTTATTCATCAGTTTCTTGAGCTGAAATCAGTTGCTCTTGCATTGTAGGCCCTGTAGTGTCTTTTGACACCACAGCCTGTGCTAGTAAGTTCAAACATTTAGGTAGTGGTGTGATATCTGAAAAAGCGGGGATTCTTTGCAAGTCTGGTAATAGACCATGGACCAGGGCATTTTCTTAGTGGTTGTTTTTATGTTGGAGAATTGAATTTCAACCTAGACAAAAAATCTTGCTGTGCACCCATCACACACAATTCAGAGCAGACATATAGACCCCCACATATGCTGAGGCACTTAAACATAACCTTCCTAAACCCCAAAGACCTCCTAGACAAAGTACACATAACAAATACCCCCAGCAGCCCCAAATGCATTATTTCAAAACGCCCACATCAACGTATGGAGACACATCTCATGGAGCCTCTACTTCTAAGCCCATAAGGCAAACCACCACACAATCCAACATTCTGGTCATTGGAGATTTATTATGAGGCACACTGATGTCCCTCTCACCAGGCTGAGTAAGGAGAAAGTGAAGGTCAGTTGCTTATCGGGGCTAGAATCTGCCGCATTACTCATACACTCAAATCATTGGACCATAAGTACCAGTATGGGAGTAAATGACCTGAGACATACCTCCCTAGACTGTATGAAAAGAGACATCATGAAGCTCTCAGAATGTATGTCTCAAGCTGGTATGAGCTTAGCATTGAGCAGCATTTTACCTTCTCCAAGGATGATGCCACAATACAAACAAAAGATGACTGACTTTACTAATTGGCTTGGTTTCTGTTATTCTAAGGGGTTACAGTATTTGTCACCATGAAAGGAGATGGAAAACAGACTAAGCTGCTTTGCCAGGGATGGTCTGCACCTTTCCCATCCAGGCTTTCAGATATTAGCTAAAACATTGTCTTCACCCATAGTGCCTTTTTTAGGCAATGCCAAACTGAAAGTACCTCTGACATAGCAAATCAAAACCAAAAAATCTAAAAGTGTTACTGCGTAGTGCTAGGAGTCTAAACAAAAAAAAAAACAGTCCCTAGAAGCACTGTTCACTCTAGAGAATGATGACATCTGTGTGGTCACTGAGACATGGTTTAAAGCTGCGGAGAGCACACCAACAGTGCAAGGTTATAATGCCTTCCACACATTTAGACCAGCTACTACACAGACAGGGACTAAAGGTGGAGGTGTCTCGATTTACATCAAAAATAAATATACCTCAAGGCTGGTCAAACAGGATAATGCACTTGAGCTGATCCATGTTCAGACCACCATAGGCAAAGTATAATACCACTTCCTTGCAAGCTATTGGTCCCCCTTTATGACCCAGGAAACCCATACCATATACTTAAACTTATTGGAAACACTCACCATCCAACCCAATAATATTCATGAGTGACTTTAATTACCCCACTATTAACTAGGAATTCTATATGACACCAAACATACAGGCACAGAGATTCCTGGATTTTGTAAACACAAACTCCCTGGACCAGGTAGTCAGTACACCAACCAGGGATGCAACTATACTGGATCTGGTCCTTATTAATATGGGAGAGTGCAGCACATCCCGTACTGTAATGCCTTCCCTGGTAAGGTCAAACCAGAAAATGGTCTCCTTTGAAGTAAAAAATAAAACCTGGACCCCCAGCTAAACCTGGTATATTCAGGAGCTGCTCTAAGGCTAACTTCTTGCTATTAAATGATAACCTGGCAAAATTTCAAGCTCCCATATACCCTGAGAACACTGCTGCCTATGCAGAGCTGTTCACACAAACCCTGTACAAGCGTGTTAATAGCTGGATAGAGGCAGCTGTACCCACCAGGATGAAGTACATTACTAACTCAAAAAAATAAGCCAGCCTGGTGGAATCAATAGGCTGTATAACAGAAGGAAGAGAACCATGGCAAAATTTACGAGGTGCAACATCCTGTAGGATAAAAGCACTCTCATCAAACTAAACAAATAACTCAGAGGATAAATAAAGTTTACCAAAGCCAAATTTGAGGCAAATTTGCCCTCCCAGGCCAAGGATGACCACAAGGAATTATTTAGCTATATCCACAGTCTCAAAGGCAATATGCAGTTGTGTGCAGAACTCATTGTAAATGGAGCCACCTATACTGAGCCAGAAGATGCAACAAACCTACTAGCCAATCAATTCAGCTCCAACTTTACCCCTCTCTCCCCTCAACCTTCCCTCAAAAACTACCATCAAGTGTAACTCCCCCTGATATCACTAGGAGCAGGACCTTAATGCTGTCCTTGAGGCCAAGAACACTGCATCATTGGGCCCAAACAGTATCCCAGGATGCCTTCTAAATAATATGTAACATGAACTATTAGGTCCTCTGGAATTGCTGTTTAACTGTAACTTCCAAACAGACTTCGTACCTCATGAATGGAGAACAGCAACAGTCATCCCTCTGCACAAAGTTGGGTCATCTACAGACCCTGGAAACTACAGACCCGTAAGTCTAACTAGTCTTACATGTAATGCCATGGAAAGAATTATCATGCAAATGATCAATAGTGATATAGTAAACTTCAAGACACTGGACCCATTCAGTTTGGTTTCGTCAAGGGCAGGTCATGCCTACTCATCCTGGTGGACTTCTTTGAGAAGGTCACTAAAGCAATGGATGAGGGTAAAATGGTTCACAATACCTACCTTGACCTGGCCAAGATATTTGATACAATACCCCACTTGGGCATTGTTGACCAACTCAAGAGGTTAGGTACAAACCCGTATGTCACCCTGTGGATAGCCAACTAGCTCACAGACAGGACCCAGGAAGTTAGAATTGGAGAGTCCACGTCTACAAAGAGGCCAGTCACAAGTGGAGTCCCTCGGGGTTCAGTCCTTTGACTGCTCCTTTTTGGCATTTACTTCTCTGAAGTAGAGTCAGTGTCAGTGAGCTCTAGCTGACTGAATTTGCAGATGATTGAAAATTAGGAGCTGTCCATTGAATCCCACACTGACACAAATGTTATCCAGGAAGGGCTGACATAGAAAAACAACTGGTGTCAGAGCCATGGACGAAAACTAAATGCCAAGAAATGCATAATAGTGTCCTTCCAGAAGTCATCCACCTGTGATAACTATCATATTGACAGCACACCTCTTAGAGTTGACTCAGTAGTCAGGGACTTAGGGACACACATTGACAGTAATCTAGTCTTTGACCATCACGTGTCTACGGTAGTGAGGGAATCATTCTGTGTTGCACAACTTATAAACAAGGGTATGGCATCTAAGTACAAGGAAGTCATTGCTCCACTGTATTCATCATTCATCAGATCTTTTATTGAGTACAGTGCCACCTTTGATATGTGCCTAACCAGGCATATCCAACAGTTGCATACGTCCACAGAGGTTCCTCACTAACAAAATACAGGACATAAGTAAAATGTCCTATGCAGATCGCCTCAAGGCCCTATCCCTGTATTCTGTCTACTACAGGCTTTTGAGGGAAGATCTATGCCTGGCGTACAGGGCATTGTCAGACCCCACTCTGATAGATCTCTTGCATATCCACAAAACAAACAACACTAGAATTACCCATTCTAAAAACTTAAACCTTGCTTGTGATGTAAATAGGACCTGCTGCAGAGACAGGTATGTATCCCAGAGACTACCCCATCTATGGAACAGGCTCCCTATCCATGTAAGGCAGAGTTCCTCCCTAACTCAATTCAAATGAAACTTGGACATTTGGATGAGGAACAGGAAATTCATCCCTGGTTTGGCACCTATGTCTCTAATGGACACAGGCAACCTGTACATGGTTCATCTGCCAGGCCCCTGCTTGTAAATGTTTAATCTCCCAAGCCCTGCTTACACTTATCAAGGGTATCAGAACTTGTCAGAGATTTGTGATGCATGGCTAGGCTTAAAAAGGCTCTTGTGGCCATTAGTCTAGTAAACACCTATGAATTGATGGCCAAAGCATGGGGCACCTAGAGATTGATTATCTGTTTATTTATTTATTTAGAAACAGGGAAGACTTATGTGAGTTGTGCTCCCCCCCCTTCAACTGGGCAAGGTAGTGGATGTGATGTTTCTATTGTGATTCATCAGTGAAAAATGGTCGAAGCTTTGACTGCATAAAACAAACTGATCAAAGCTTAAACAGAAATAATTTTCTGTAGTGGAGTGAGGACCCCACCCCTTTAATTGCACAACTCTCAAAAAAAAAAAAGAATAAATAAAATGTTTCTTATCCCTGTCAGCGCACATTATTAAAGTAGTGCCGACAGTGGTTTCCTGTGGAAAACCGTGATTAAGGAGTTGTGCATACCAGGGAAAAGAAACTGAAAAATTTGAGTCCATCCACTTTACCTCATAGAATTTTAGGACATTTAGCTGTGAAGTCATTCTTTGTAGACTGGTGGGGAAATGTGCCACTCTCACTTTCTTGTGCTCCCTTTAATGCTGTGCTTGTGGTACAGAATTCTGAAAAAGGAGGATTAAGGAGGAATGTGGTTCCAGATATTTCACCGTCTGACCTCTGGGTCAGGTCATTCCTGCCAATTGATAAGACGATTCTGTGTGTCTGTTTGACTTTTCCATTTGTGCCTCTCATCCTACCAGACATCTTGTGACAGGTTTCATAGTTAATGGAGCTACCACAAAACAAGGAAACTGGTTATACATATACAGCCACCTGGAAATGGTTCTCCATCTGGAATGGGTATTCCTTTGCATTTGGTGAACTTAAAGATCAGTTCTTTGAACTGTTTTCAGCCCAGGGTGCTTTTTGTCCAGAGTTTGCATGTCTGCCTTTGTCCATATGTTTTTTTTTTTATTTTAGCACTTCACTTTTCTTCTACCTCTTTGGCAGTACCACCTATTGCCAGTATGTGCATTTGTGTGTGTGTGTGTGTGTGTGTGTATATATATATATATATATATATATATATATATAGAGAGAGAGAGAGAGGTTTACCTTCATAAGTGCGTTATGCACTCGTGCAAATCCACTTTGTGCGAAAGGAGATTTTCAAAGTTGCAAAACCTCGAAAAAAATTGTCCGAATGTGCAGTGGGCAAATGCACATTGGCATTCGCTCATTGCAGATTCGACATTGTGGGTGCGGATTGCACTATAGCGGGGATCGGGAAATGATCCCTTTACCCACTGTAGTGCGATCTTGGAGTTGGTATATTAAAGTAGGGGGGTGTGGGGGTGCAGAGGGACTTGCCCCTCCTGCATTACGATGCGTCTTCGACATTTTAGTTTGACAGTCAGTAAATCAGCTGTTCGATTTGCTGACGTTCAAACTTCTGAGAATGTCGAAGTTTGAAATTCATGCATTTAGTTCGCCCAAATGCACGATCAATATTGTCAGTTCCGACAATATGAAAGTTTTATATATATATATATATATATATATATATATATATATATTTCCTAAGATGGACTTTTATCGCTTCGAGGATTATACCTGCTCCTTGTTGGGAAAGGCTCTATCTCTTGAGTAAGTTAAAGCAAGTATCAGAAAAAAAATAGAAATAAAACTGTACTGTGAATATAAGCAATATTCCAGATAATAAAGGTACTAGCCTTTTTATGCACTTATTTTGGGAAATTTTGCCCAGAAAAAAATCTATAAATGATTCCAGAGTTTATCTAATGTTTTTTTTTTAACAAGAAAGAACTTTATTAAATGATCATGTACAACATAGACAATCATACATTTATATAAATGAAAACAAACCGTATTCACATAATTTTAATTGTAAACATTATGCATCACAAACCATATTGACATAATTTTATTTGCAAACAATATACATCACTTATAATCTATCCAGTCATTGTCAAACATACCACAGCTCATTGAAATCCTGCCTACTTTTAAACCTTGTTCCTCCTCTGCATATATTGTTCCCACAGTTCCCGTTTTTTTTCTATGTAATTTGTTCCTACCCTTTTCTAAATATCCCGGATGTTTTTCATGTTTCACTGTTGCAGTTATTACATTTGGGTAGTCTGCTGGCAGGTTGCCCTCAGTTGGCCTGAATTCCAAAGTCTTGGGTCCTGCGTCGGTTGCTGTCTTCTCTTCCATGACGTCAGGTCGTCAGGGCTATAAAACATGCAGCCGGCGCCATTTTCTTTAGTCTTTCTTGTTGCGCGGTGCCTGAAGTAGAAGCATTTCACAAGTGCCGGTCGGCCGACTACTGAAATATTCAAGTTTGAGTTTCAGAACCGAAGTCTTCACTAAAGCTAAGTACTCCGTTGGGGAAACTTTTTTCTTGCTTTTTACCGATGTCAGAAAAAGTTAATAATTGTATTACTTGTGGGAAGCAAATACCTCATAAGGATTTCCATTTATACTGTATTTCTTGCCTAGGCCCTGACCATAACGTGCCTGGCTGTCAGTTTTGTGCTAGATTTAACCAATGCACTATTAAGTGTCTGTATATTTTTGCATCTAAGTATTTTGGAAACAGATTTAACTACCCAGAAATGTCGTCGGATAGCAATCTGACTACCGGAGTACATAAAAAAACGCAAAGAAAAGGACAGAGAAAGGCAGTCGAGATCCAAAACAAACGACAAAGTTTCTCCTAAGCCGGTCCCCAGTTCTCCGGTACTCAGTGAGGTGCTTTTGGAGCCCCTGATACCCGCTACCTTCTTGTCGCAGGCCTCTACCGACACCCATGTGGAGTCCGGCATGCCGCAGGATGCTCAAGGTATTGGACCAACGAATGTATCTCCCTCAGATGTGTCTGGAGCCGCTGAGTAGGCACCAGCTTCTGAGGGTATATTCAGACCTCAACATTTATATATCAAACCGACAAAAGCTGCAAAACCAAAGGCAAAGACATCTTCTAAAACTAAAAAACTGATTCCTGAGCCATGTGCACAGGCCTCCATGCCTAAAAAACAGATGATCAAAATGTCTGAAGATCTTATTACCCTGATCAGGGGTACCCATCCCCCTCCAGATAAGACACCTAGGCAAGACACTGACTTTGAATCTTCAGATCAGGTTTCTATTTCTTCTGATCAGGAATTATCTTTACCTACCTATGAGGATTCTAATGCTGAGGAGTCTATTCCATCTGCATCTCCTCTTGAGGATTATTAATTTGGAGAAACCTTGCATACTTTGAGGGAGCATTTTTACTGGGAGAGTCAAGACTTCCCAGAATCAAAAAAGAGGCTCAGGGATTTCCTTCTTCTCCCTCAGCACAAGCCTTTGGCCATTCCCCCTGTTCTAGACATTGTGGATGATGTGTTTTCGGAGTCAAGCCTTACCCCTGATTCCTTACCTCCAGCTCCCAGTAAGCCTGACAGATATTACAGGGTCGCTGACTCTCATACATTTATAATTAGAAACCCTGCTGCTGATCCTGAAACTATTTCACATGGTCCAAAGGGAGTTAAGGCCACAACAGCAAAAAATCCTACCCCCTCTGACAGATATTCAAGGGCACTGGATAGATGGGGAAAAAAGGTTTATACATCTACAACCTTGGCAATCAGGGCCTTAAACTGTCAATTTCATATGCTTAAGTACCAAAAACATGTTATGGGATTGCTGAAACAGAAAATTATGTTGATTTCAGAATGTGCAGAAAATAAGAAATTGCAGCAATTATTGCATGCAGCTGAATAAGTTGGAAAGCATACTTTGCAATGTGGTTTTGATTCTTTGGAGGCCTCCTGCAGGGCCGCAGTTACTGGATCTGTGATTAGGAGGCATGCCTGGTTAAAGGAACAAAATTTGCCTGATCATGTTAAAGTTAAATTGCTAGATGCTCCTTTACAGCATGATTCTCTGTTTGGTATTAAGGCAGAAGAGGTTTTAAAGAAAATGGAAGACAAAGCTAAGTCTATGCAAACTGTTAAAGATTTCTCACAAGTGCAGCCACCTAGATTCAGTAGACACTGGCCTACAAAAAAATTGGTCCTTTCTTGTGTCAGACAGAGCTCAAAGGGGCAAATCCAGACGCCCTAAGGGTTCCAGGTACCAGGATCAAGACTCATACAGGTCAAAGCAATGGGGTGCATCCACCTCCAAATCTGGAGGAGATAAAGTGCAAATCTACAGAAAGCAATCCCAATGACTTCCCTCTGCCTACACCAAGCATTTATCTTTTGACAGCACCCATAGGAGGAAAATTAGCACTTTTTGCTCAAAATTGGTAGTTAATAACCCAGGACAAGTGGGTACTAAACATCATATCACAGGGATACAGATTCTATTTCCACACTCTGCCAATGACAAATGGTTGGCCAGATCTGCCAAAAAAAAAACAATGGGCAGAGGCACAGAAAACAGGTTACGTCCCTCATGGATATGGGGGCCATTCAGAAAGTACCAGAACAGGAAAAAGGACAAGGATTTTACTCAACTGTTTTTGGTACCCAGAAAGGACAAGGCCTGGCGGCCAATACTGGATTTATCGATTTTGAACACATACCTGGACATTCCAAAATTCAAAATGCTTACTTTGCAACAGCTTCTGCCCATGCTGGGCAAGAATGCTTGGCTGGTGACTTTAGACCTAAAAGAGGCATACCTGCATGTCCCAGTAAGACAGTTGTGCAGAAGATACCTCAGATTCAAGGCTGGCTTAATGCATTACCAATTTTCTGCACTGCCCTTTGGCTTATCTACTGCGCCCAGGGTCTTTGCAAAGTGCCTGGCACCAGTAATTGAATTTTGCAGACAAAGAAGTATTCAAATATATCCTTACTTGGATGACTGTCTCATTCAAGCAGAGAACAAGGACACCCTTCTACGACACATGGCGTTTGCGAAAAGGCTTCTAACATGCCTAAGGTACACAGTAAATGAAAAGAAATTATAACTGGTACCCTTCAAAAGGTAACATTCCTGGGTGCAAGCTTGAATACAACTGCCCAGATGGCTTACCTCATGCCAGACAAACAAAGGCAACTGACAGCTTACTTCAAACTGATGGCAACAAAAACCCAGTCTTCCGCAAGACAAATTCTGCAGGCTCTGGGCTTCATGGCATCCTGCATCCTACTAATTCCATATGCAAGACTGCATATGAGGAAACTTCAGTGGTACCTAAAAAGTTTATGGAGTGAACATTCGCACAGTCTGAAAACAATGATTCCTCTCATTCCCTGCCTACAACAGGAGTTTCTATGGTGGGCAAAGGCCTGTCACCAAAACATGGGACGGCCGTTCACTCTACCCCCTGCCAGCCAAACCTTAACAACAGACGCATCAGATTATGCCTGGGGGGCCCACATGGCAGGAAGATGCATTGAGGGCATTTGGGCACCAAAACAAATGCATCTACATATCAACCAGAAAAGAGATGCTAGCTGTTCAAAATGCCCTAACAGCCTTTAAGGACTTACTTCATCCAGGACAACTACTGATAAAGACGGACAACACCACAGTCATGTGGTATATAAACAGGCAAGAGGGCACACACTCATACTCCCTTTGCAGATTAGCCATGGTACTGTGGGACACAGCTTTGACCTACCAAGTACATCTTCAAGCTCAATTCCTGCCAGGAAAACAAAACACTCTGGCAGACGATTTAAGCAGAACCTTTATGGATCCTCACGATTGGAAACTAAACCCACAAGTCTTCAGCATGATAACAGAGAAATGGGGGAGCCCAGACATAGATCTATTTGCCTCTCCTCAAAGTTATCAACTGAAAAGATTCTGCCCAAGGACTTATTACAGACAAGCATGGAAAGTGGACGCCCTGTCCTTCGGTTGGAAAAACCTATCAGTTTACGCCTTTCCTCCTCTGCCTCTTCTACCCAAGTAGTCAGACAAGAGAAGCCAAAGATGATATTAATTGCCCCGGACTGGCCCCGCCAATACTGGTTCCCAATCCTGAGGAACTTGTCTCAATACCCAGCTTGGACCTTGCCTCAAAATCTACAACTATTGTGTCCCAGCAAAACAATCAGATCCTGCACAATCAACTACAGACTCTGAACCTGGCAGCATGGCTAATCCTGTAATCATGCAAACAACACCTCTCAGTAAAGCTGTGATGGATGTCATTTTGGAAGACAGAAGGCCTAGTACTAGAAAATCTTATGCTGACAAATGGAAGAGATTCTGTGCTTGGAATCAAGCACAAGGAACTGATACAGCAGAACCACATATTCCTCAGATATTACAATACTTAACTGAGATGCTTAACAAAGGCCTTTCTTTCTCATCAATCAAAATCCATGCCTCTGCCATTTCTGCTCATTACAATACAGAGCCGCCAATCTTTTCTCATCCTTTACTAAAGCAGTATCTTAGAGGAGCCAAAAATTTAAGGCCTCCTAGAAGATCACCATTACCTGCATGGGACCTTAATTATGTGTTGGAAAAGCTCACCCTGCCTCCATTTGAACCAGCTGCTACCACTGATATAAAGTTCTTATCATGGAAAACAGCTCTGCTACTAGCAATTATTTCAGCAAGAAGAGTTTCAGTTACAAGCCCTCTTGGCTGTAGAGCCTTTTATCATATTTTACCCAGACAGGGTGTCTCTGAGGACAAATCCTACTTTTATGCCTAAGGTCATTTCCAGTGTGGCTCTTAACCAAACAATTCAACTGCCAACTTTTTATCCAAATTCGCAGAACAAAGTGGAGAGAATTCTGCATTACTTGGACATACACAGACAGCTAAGATTCTACTTGAGCAGGACTAAAGCTCTAAGAAAAACTGAGCAATTAGTAGTGTCATATGCTGCAGGATCCGAAGGAAAGGCTATTTCAAAGCAGACAATTTCAAAGTGGGTAAGTCATTGCATCCGTTCCTGCTACTTACAACATGGCAAACCTGTGCCCAAGGGCATTAGGTCTCACTCCACCAGGGCTGCAGCTACTTCAGCAGCCTTTCTCAGAGGAGTACCAACCAAGGGCATTCTAGAGGCTGCTACTTGGAGTTCTGTTCACACCTTTACAAAGCATTACCATTTGCCTCTTTACTCTAAGTCCATGGCAGGCTTTGCCACTGCAGTGCTGCAGGGCCTTATAGCCTCACCTAATGCTGTTTAGCTCCAGCCTCCCAACCATAGCTTTGGGATTCTACCCAAATGTAATGACTGCAACAGTGAAACACGAAGAATATAGTACGGTTGTGTACACTTACCATAAATGTAGATGTTCGAGGGTATTCACTGTTCCAGTCCAGGTTACCCTCCCTCCATCCCCCTGTCATTCTACAGTCAATATTTCCTTCTCTATTTTCTACAACCTATGTGGTGTATTTGCTTGTAGATGAAGGTAAAGTTTATATTGATGCATGTATATATATATAAATATTTATAATATTGCTACCTTTTTGCGGGCACCTGACATCGGGGTCAAGAAAAACTAAAGAAAATGGTGCTGGCTGCAGGTTTTATACCCCTGACGACCTGACGTCATGGAAGAGAAGACAGCAACCGACGCAGGACCTAAGACTTTGGAATTTAGGCCGACTGAGGACAACCTGCCAGCAGGTTACCCAAATGTAATGACTGCAACAGTGAATACACTTGAACATCTACATTTATGGTAAGTGTACACAACTGTACTTTTCAGTTGTTTTATATCTGTTACTGTATTGGTTTACATTTTGATTTCCATTTTCTAGTAATTGCTTTTTTGGCAGCCACCATAATTAGACTCAGCAAGGCCTTACTATGTCTAGGTAATTCTGATTCTGTGTCATAGTGCAAAAAATAATTTCCTCAGTCACACCAATTTGCTCACCCAGTATCTCTGACAGGCCAGTCTGCAGGGAATCTTTAAAGTCTGACGATTCATTACACTCCCAGAAAAAATGTTCAGAATTACCTTTCCCATCACACCTCAAGCATTTGCTGTCTACCTGAGAAAAACTTCTTTGGTGTCTACTTGGGGTATAAAAATACCTATGGAAAACTTCCAAGCAAAGATCCTAAGTCTTGTAGACTTTGTTGAATGTTTGGGAGACATCACCATTGTTTCATTGTGAATTGCTTATCCAGTCTCTCTTCCCAATCCTTTCTAACCTCCTCTGATTGAGTCTTACAGTTGTCATGCAATATTTTGTATGCTCTACTAATTATTCCTTTTTTAACAGCATCTTCTGTTGTAGATTCTTCTAAACAGAGTTTATATAATGCTGATTAATATTGCACAGTCTAAAAGTTATTTTTGTCTTGTGGAATGATGAGTCAAAATGTAATTTAATTTCAGATTTGTTACACTTCTTTGCATGGTAGTTGTATTAAAATTGTAAATACATTGTAATCATATCTGCCAGCATTATCCTGAGTTTATTAGCAGTTTATTTGGTGTTGGGTAGAAACAGATGTATTTTTAAATGTATGCAGTTATCCATTCAGTACTGACACGTATGCATTTAAGTTACTTTCAAAATTAAGATTAAAACATTCCACCTGCAACATCTTATCAGTAGCTTAAAATTTGTCATTGATTTGGTGAGTGTAACTTTCTTACAACTGAGGTATGCAAAACCTTTTGTACAGTAGAGGAAAGCCATTTTGTCAAAAGCTGTTATAGCTTATTCCTTCCCTTCAGGTTGCAGCATTGTTGGTATTTGTAGTGTAGATTTGGGAGTTTAGGAGCACAGAGCTCAGTGCAAGAGGCTGTGTTAGCTTGCTTTGTATTCTTGATTTTCTTTTAAGGACCCAGGGGATTTGCTGTGACATTCAGTTTTGTTGATTCCATCACTGACCATCCATCATGGCCTTGTCTTATTTGTTGTGCCAGTTAAAATGTTACTGCTTAGCGGATGTCTACAATGCAATATCCACTGTAGATTATTATGCAACATATGGATTGAAAGAGTCAAGTTTTATTAACCTGATGAGCATATTGTCTGCTGTGTGCCATGTTCTTCTTCATTTCTGAAGAAGACATTGGTGTTCACTGTATAGCATGTGTTCCATCTGCTCTTTATTTCCTGTTGTGTGATATTTATTTATTTATTTTTAGGAACTGGTAGCCTTTCACCAGAAGAGTCCTTGTAGGTTGCATTTGCCTGTTACTGATGATGGTATTTTAGATGCTATTGTGGTCTGGTTTGTTCTACACTTGGATGATGAAAACAGTCTTTCTACAGGCCCTGGTGAGGAAACATGTTGGGAACAGGCAGTATACCCAGTACAAGACCTAATCCGTAAGTATCACATTAAAATTAGTTTTCCATTACTTAGATTTCTGATATACGTATGGTGTTAAGAGCATAACTCTTGTTAAGTATTGCATGTAGCATTACAGTAGTTTTGACCCAGCGGAGCAATGATTTGATGTGTGTATACTGACTGTAGATGTTCATATTATGTTTCACTGTTACAGTAATGACACTTGGGACTTACAGTCACTGAAGTCTCAAATGACTGACCTGACTTCTACAGCTTACCGCTTTTCCACCTTCATGCAAGGCAGATGTCCCTCCTGCCCTACCTGGATTTCAGAACATTAGTGGTTTAAGAGGGATGTCCACCCATACAATCTACAGTTCGTTCTTGCTACAGTTTGTGTTAAGACTGATGCACGTTTTTAAAGCATTGTCAGTCCATCAGTTAGCTTGACTTACAGATTTTCCAGATGGCTATCTTGTTGTGAAAAATATTTTATACTCTTTCATTGCTATACTTTTGTTGCATGCGTAGTGTAGCTTGGGGTTTGCTAGAAGTCAGATTTGTTACATGTCAGATTAATATTTTGAAAACATTTGGCTAAAACTCCATTTTAAAGATGAAGAAATACTACCACCCAGTTACAACATACTAAGGGTAGATTGGCAAAACAAAAAAGCAGGAGGTGTAGCCATCTTATATAAAAATATTCTGCAACTTACCCTTTCCCCTCTTCCCATCTCAGTCTTTAATAGTACCAAAATAGTTAGTGCTCTGCTGAAGCTAAACCTCCACAAAACCGTATCTATAATAGGAATTTAAATCCCTCCTGGAAATAATATCAGTACTGCTAAAGAATTTCTGTTATGGGTCACTGCAAATATCCCACAACAAGGATAATTTTAGGAAATTTCAGTATCGACTGTCAGTTGTGATTATACTCAAAATGCAATCAATTTCTATGGCTTCACCCAACTAATTTCCTCTCCCACTTGCTATATAAACATCACCAACAGAGGTTCAGTACTTGAATGGATACTGGTCTCCTCCCCAGCAGCATATTCTCCTATGGCTCTCTGTCTAATGCTCTATGACCAGCTTCCTGCCTTTGTCATCAGAGCTCAAAGCAGAATCCCAAACTACACCACCTTAATAAAGTATGCAATTTCTCCTACTTTCAAAAAGAAACCTACAATCTGTCCCATAGATGATGCTGTTACAGAACTCTCCAGAACTTTCCTTAACATTCTAAATGGTTTAGCCTCCCTCAGAACAAAACAGGTAAAAGCCATACCAGCCCCTAGGTTGTCCAGAATCCGAAAACATGTAATGTAACTCAATGACAAGACCTGGAATTCCTGGGTCAAAAATAGAAACACAAAACAACCTACAAGTATTTTGGCACCTCAGAGATCACACTAAATACCAAATCAAGACAGATGAAAAAAATTGCTGCTCTAGCCTACAGTCCAAAAACCTTCAAAACCCAGAGTCATTCTGGTAATTTATTAATAAAATTCTCAAGCCAGGCTGTGCCACGTAACCCAAATCCACAGTACCCAACAGCACAGAAAACACTGCCACTCATTAATATGTACTTCATAAACTCCGTCACATCCCTTGTCAAACAGACCTTTCCCACCAGCCCCTCCATTCCCAGCAACACCTCTGATTCTGCCCCTTTTTCATTGCAACTAGTTCCCACACAACCATTAAATACTTCTATCAAAACTAAAACCTACCACCCTAGCACCTTACAGTCTCTCCACCAAATATCCACAAATAGTTGCCAAAACTGTAGCCTGTCCCGTTTCCATATCATAAACCTCCCTATCACAGAAGCATATATCTCAATACTATGGAAGAAAAAGTTATATCCTACCACTGCATAAAGGAGGAAATAACACTGAACTTAGTAACTACCTCCCAATTGCTGTCCTGTCCCCCTTATCTAAAATTCTTGAAAAATGCATTAATTCCCAGCTCTCCCATAACCTCCTCTCCCCCTCCCAACATGACTTCTGCCTCATGGCACTACTACAGCTGTCTTACATTTCACTAACACTATTAATACCCATAGGAATGGAGGAAGGCTAGTACTGCCCTCTTTCTAGACCTTTCTAGAGATTTCAACAGTCTCACAACTTCCTACAAAAACTGTCATCTGTAGCATTTGATGAAACCTGCAACTCATGATTTAATAGCCATCTTGCTAACAGATCACAGGCTGTAAAATGGCACAAAGGCTTCTCCCCTTTCCTCCCAGTCTCCACATGTATCCCCCAGATATTCTCCAAGGGCCATTCATGGTCCGATTCATTTCAACATCTTCACAAATAACCTCCCAGATGCATCCAAATCAGCCACAATAATTAATTATGCCAATGACTACACTCTAATATGTAGTGCTGAAAACTTTTAACAACCTGCAACAAATCACTCGAAAATCCTTCTTATCCATTGAAACCTGGCTAACCAACTCACTAATTTTTTGTAATCCCCAAAATGCAGACTTATTTTCTTTACCCCAAGACACCTGTCGGCCCAGAAGCCCTCTTTTGATATTCTCTTAGCAAGTTGTTGTATCTTTCGGCTTATCCCGGTTAGGGGTTGCCACAGTGGAACTCAGGTCTGCTAATCTTTGGTAGTGGATTTTTACGTGCCGAGTTACCAGCTCTGACTCACAAGCTTCAACGAAGGTATGCCCATTCACGCATGCCTCCACACAGAAGACGCTCTAGCTGAGAATCGAATGGGACAACGCTACCGCAGCACCACTACCGCGGTACCCACATCCAAAATACAGCAAATAAATCTCACCGGATGTTGGCGGAAGTTGGGTTTCCAGTATAAAGTCAAAAGTTTCCTCACTGACCAAACCAGAAAACAGTTAGCCTGTGCCCTGCTACTCCCAACACCTCTCTGCGTAGCCCCTATTTTTACCAATTTACAAGTCTGTCAGCCCTCAAAGCTCAAACAATGCTATCACAAAGTAGAAAAGTTTGCAGCAAATTACTCACAAAAATCCCACCACTGTCTATCACTCAAAGAACTAAACTGGCTTTTGAATTACCCTACTTACTGTCTTACTCCCAACTTGTGACTACTCTCAGTCTCCTTCAACTCTAATCTAGCCATACAAACCAAATAGACCCCTTCGTTCAACCCAAATGGTGCTCCTCCATGTCACTAAGTCCAGCAGTACAGCAGGTGACAATCTATTCTCAAACTGTGTCACCAAAGCATAGGACACCATACCTGTATGTCTAAAAATAGAACAACATCTCATACATTTTTAAACAGAGGCTGAAGTCACACCTGCAGAATCTCTAGCTCTGCCTGTGTACTAATCCTGGATTGGTATCCCTAGACTAAATCTTAATTCCACACTTCTTCCTACCCTTCATCTACTTCCCTGTCATCCCTTTCTTACAACCCTTCTTATCTATACTCTCGAGTACTCACCATAACTGACTGCTACCCCCCCCCCACTTTCTAACTCACTTAATCTTTCTTGCATTCACCTATACAATCTAATTTTCCTCTCCATCTCCTTCTCTTCACACTTTCAGTCACTTCTAGTTCTTCTCTTTCTTCAGTTGGTCCTTAGTTTACTGCACCAGCTACTAAATAGCAAAGAAAGAAAAAACTTAAAGCATAAAAGGATGCTGCTTTTATGCAACTGTGTGTCTGTTTTATGTCTTTGTTATGAAATTGCTTATCAAAGTATACAATGCTACTGGTCCACTGAAATTTCTGTAAATTGAATTATTGTCGTCTTCCTTTGTTCAACCAATAATCTATATCCCTGTCTTATTTTACTGTCTGCAGTGACTCCATTACTATGCAGACTTTTCAAAATACTATTGAATTATGTTTTACTATATAATGTATAAACATTTCATTTGCAAAATGTCTTTACTCACTAGACTATGTGTATACTTGTAAAATGCTATTTTTTTTTCTACACTATGTATAATTTGTAGTATGTGTCATTTGGAGCTTTTCTGCCCGGACCTTCACTGAAAAGGGGACTCTGTGCCCAGTTGGTCTTTTCCAGCCAACAAGTAAAGTAAATAAATTAATTAACTTTTCATGTTAAATGTATCATCTGAAGTTGTTAATCTTCTTCCTATTCATCACTGATGGGTTTGGTTCCGAGCCCTTGGAACCGAGTCAGCCTTATACCAAGCTTGCGTGCACCAAAAACTCTCAAGCTAAGCTGCTACCCACAATGCCCTTTGCTCAGTTACCTCAGATCTCGTTTGTCGCACAGCCATATAGCAGCGTTTCACCGAGCTCTCCAGCTAAGTGCTTTTTTCAGATATGTTTACTAGTTTGAAAAAGTTTTTTCTCCTTTCATAACTTGTTCTTGTTGTTCTATATTGCTTCAGCTCTACCCACAGGTATTTCTCTCTTGCCATTGTTGGTAAATTCTTGGTATTTCTAACTTTCTACCTTTACGGTATCTTGTTACCATTGTTGGTATTTGCCTTCTCTCTCCTTCATTTCCTCTCTTTCCTCACTCTTTCCCTTTTGTGTGAGAGTGTGTTCTGAGATGTCTGAAAAGAAGGGAACTATATGGGGTTTAAACACTGCTCTTCTTGCAGTGGTAAACTGCCGAATAGTGACCTCCATGAAGAATGTGTATACTGTTTGGAGGTCCCGCATTTGTCGGCGAAACCCCCGTGTGATATCTGTGCTAGTTTCAGTCAGCGGACACTGAATGAACATCATAACAAACTTATTTTAAAGGGCCTGCTTGCTTCGCCTTTTTCGGAGGCCATTTCTGCGACGGAGGTCTCACCCTCTCCTTCGGACAAGAAATGTCCTCGATCGGACCCCTCTTCACCGGCCGGTGACAGAGGTAAGGGTCACAAGCAAAAGGCCCATAAGTCCTCTTCTGAACATCGTTCTGCCTCCTCGGTGCTGACTACCACATCGGCTCCAAGCTCGGCTCCAGTGAAGTTTACCGAGTTAGCTTGGTCGATGCCCACCCCGGCACCGACAATTACTGCACCGTCCAATTCTTTATCGGCACCGACTTCGCACATTTCTACTCCAATATCTGTTCCGACAACTACCTCGGAACTGTTCCTGTCATCCACCCCTATAGTGACTTCTGCTCCAAGCCCATTCATGGCTCCGACCATACCTTTGTTACCTGTTGCAAAATTGGAATCATCTGTGCCGTTCTGTGACACACCACTGACCCGATACCCATCCAGTGTGGACCCGTTTGCCGGACAAGCCTGCATCCCCTTTTGGAACAGCCTGACTCCCCCCCTCAGGTGCATCGGTGAGATCCACCAGGAGCCTTTCCAGATTCGATGTGGTGCGCCTTTTTGATCAGCTGCTGACTGCTAGGGGAATCTCAAATCTGCCTAGACCCTATCCCACTCCTGGCTTTGGGTCTATTTCTCCAGCAACCCCTACTTACTCTCCTCCCTTGGATCCCATGGGGTTCCAAGGCTCATCTATCCAACTTTTACTAGAGGAATTCCTTTCTTGGCACCGACAACAACTCTGTCTGAGGCTCTGAGATCCCTTTGGGTGCCGGTTCCGTCGGAACCCACCCTTCCTCATTCTCATGCTTGTGGAGTGGAGCCCCCGGTTCCAGTGTCAGTTCTGATGGCTGTGCCGGCCCTGACTTTGGATCAGCGTGTGACTACTGCTCCGAGCTTGATTGAGGCTCCATCCCTGGGGGTGGACCGTCTGGAGCGGGATGTGACCCCGGTTCCGATTTTGTCTTCTTCGGTTCCGGGCTCCCATTCCTCTTTGGGCGGGCCTGCTTTCTGGGTGATGGAGAGGGCACTTGCTGCCAGCAGTCCTCCACAGTTGGTTATTCCACAAGTTCCCTGTGAGCCGCAGCTGTTAAAGGTCAACCCCCCCCCCAGGACTCCGAGAGTGCAAGGCCCAGGAGATCCCTGTCCAGGGATGTTCCCACCGAAGAACCCCCTCTTAAACGGGTGTGTAAGAGGAAATACACGGACTCCCTGGAGGAGACCCTCACAGAAGATATGGACTACGATGATGGGGAAGGGTCCCCATGGTCACCCCTGATGATGTCTCCTTCTGGGATATCATGGAAGTTTTGAAACAGAGGGGTGACTGGAAGTCCTCAACCCCTTCTTCAGAGGAATCTGTATTCCTGCAGGCCTTTCACTGTCGGCCCTGTACTTCTTAGGTGACCCCCCCCCCCCTGCAGATGAGTTGGTTAAACTCATCATGCAGCGGGCTTGGAAGAACCCCAACTCCATTGAGGCCATCCCCAGGAGATCAGACAAAGTACTCTCCCCTCCAGCGGATCAACCCCATTGGTCCAGAAGCTTGCCAGTAGACGTTATGGTGGTGGCGGCTGCCACGAAAAAGGATCTTGCAGAAGAGAGTCCTGCTGTCCACCTGCCCAACAGAGAGTCCCGGGCAATAGACAGGTTAGGGAAGTGAGTCTTTGCATCAACGACCTTCATGGTTAGGTCTCTGAACTTTCTGGCACATTTTACGAGGCTCTAAAGAGATCTTATCTCCGAACTCTCCGGAACCCTCGTGGGTCAAGTATCAGATGGAGCATGAGATAAAGTTTCTTCCCAACTTGCCACCCTAGAATCTATATCTAATTCATCCATGAGGTTGCTGTCACACGCAACCGAAGGAGCAGCTAGAGCTGCGGGTGCAGGCATAGTCATGAGATGTCACACCTGGATGCGCATCTGTGACCTCGTGGACTCCTTCAAGTCTTCCTTTCTAAATGCCCCTATCGAGCCTTCGGCTCTGTTTGGTGCTAAGGTCAAGGATATACTAGCCAGGTGTGAGCAAGACGGGAAGACCTTGTCTGCCTTTGGCCTACGCTTTTACAAACCTCAGCATTTCTTCTCCAGGAATCAGAGGAGTGGAGAGATGTGGCTCAAGAAGTCTCAAAGTCCTTTCTGAGACGCATGTGGTGAGGACTCCTCCAGAGGCAGAGGGGGTTCCAATAATGGAAGACAGCCCTTTCAGGGCAGTGGGGGTCCCCGGAACCAGGGCTCCAGAGATTCCTTCTCAGGTAAACCATGTCAGTGCTCCTGAGGCACTGCCCGATTGCTTTCCTCTGGAAGCAGTCGGGGCACGTTTCTCTCTGCACCAAGCTGCCTGGCTATCCATTACGAATGATCAGAGCGTGCAGAGAATCATTACCAGAGGCTACCATACTCCACTAATATTCTATCCAAGACCTCCGAAATCTCTTCCTGATGTTCCACCCAGTCAAAGGGAGGAGGCAGCTTCTGAAATGCGAAAGCTACCTCAAAAATGAGCTATCCATCAGGTCCTGTCAGATCAGTGTGGATCAGGGTTTTACTCAAGACTCTTTTTGGTGCCAAAGAAAACGGGACTGGAGGCCCATACTGGATCTCAGTCAATTAAACAAGTCAGTAGTTCAGACCAAGTTCCGCAGGATCTTGATTCAATCCTTCCTCCCCTTTCTGTGGGAGAGTGTGTGGATGTGCTCATTAGATCTCTGGGATGCATATTACCATATCAAGATGGACAAGCACTCCAGGAGCCTCCTTCGCTTCTGGTTGGGAGCCAATCACTATCAATTCAGAGCCCTGCCTTTTGGTCTCTTGACGGCCCCCAGAGTGTTCAGGAAATGTCTTGCAGTGGTAACAGCTCATCTGAGACTTCAGGGATTCCAGATGTTTCCATATCTAGACGATTGGCTCCTCTCCGCCCCCACCAGGCGTCTTCTGGTCAGGGCCCTCTGCTACACATTGGCTGTAGAAGAGTCATTAAGCATCACCATACACTGGGAGAAATCAAAACTTCAACCATCACAACAGCTGGAATTCATAGGGGCAGTATTCAACACGCAGTCAAGCTTAATCTCGCTTCCTCTCAATAGGCTTCAGAGACTCCGGGCACAAGTTCAGGTGATACTCTGTCAAAGCAAGGTGTCTGCAAGGGAGATTCTTCAAGCCTTGGGATCTATGGCTTCAGCCATCCCCATAGTCCCCTTAGCCAGACTACACATGAGATTACTACAGTGGCTCCTTCAGGCCCAGTGGATACCCAGTCTCTACTTCCTGAGCTCAAAGATCCTCATCACCAACATTTGCAAACAAGATCTCCTCTGGTGGATGAGTACAGATGAAAATCTTTGGTATCGTCCCTTCCAGGATCCACAGCCCAGCGCCACTGTGACCACGGATGCTTCCCTGATGGGGTGGGGCGGCCACTTCCAGGGAAAGTCAGTCCAAGGCACATGGTCCGATGTAGCGGTCAATTTGCATATCAATGTCATGGATTTAAGAGCGGTGCTGTTGGTGTTGGAAGCTTTTCATCTCTTTCTTCCATCCGGAACAATTGCTGTCCAGTCGGACAACATGTCCATGGCCTGGTACATAAACAAACAGGGAGGGACCAAGTCCTACCCACTTTGTCGCAAAGCCATGAGAATTTGGCAGTGGGCGATAGCTTCCAACCGCTTCCTGATCGCAACACATATCCCTGGGAGCTCCAACGTGATTGCGGACAGACTGAGCAGAGGCATCCTTCATCCTCACGAGTGGTCTCTCAACCCGAGTGTGGCGACGAAAATTTTCAGCCGCTGGGGCCAGCCATGCTGCGACCTTTTCACCTCCCCTTCAAATACAAAATGCAGCAGCTACTTTGCCCTCTTTCCCCCTCTCGGGGAATCACCGAGAGACGCTTTAGTCCACGACTGGCCTACAGGTCTTCTTTATGCTTACCCTCTGATTCCTCTGATTCCCTTTGTTCTACGTAAAGCTATTCGGTTGAGAAGCAAAGTGTTCCTCATCGCTCCATTCTGGCCTCGTCAAGTGTGGTTCCCCTTCCTTCATCCTCATCTGTTACAACCTCCTTGGATCCTAAACACTCATCAGGACCTAATTTCTCACCCACAAGGGCTGACTCCCCCAAATCTGTCCACCCTCAAGCTGATAGCTTGGTTTCTCCAATTCTGTTACTTGCCAGGCAGGAAACCCTTTCTTCATCTGTCTGGGATATTATTTTATCTTCTCATAAACCATCCACCAGAAAACTTTACAGGGATAAATGGAAAAGATTCTCTATTTGGTCAAGTAATCAGGAGCTAGACCCGTTCTCAGAAACCGTAGCCACTATTCTTCATTATTTCACTGAGCTGCTCAACAAAGGGGCCTCGACTTCTACCATTCGAGCCCATCTAGCAGCTATTTCCTACTTCCATAATGGGTCTGAAGGGGTACCACTTATCTCCTCTCATCTTTGCAAGACCTTCCTCAGGGGTATGTTTCACAGCAGGCCTCCCATCAGACAGCCAGTGGAGGCATGGAATTTGTCCTGGGTTCTGCAGGCTATCTCCCTGCCACCGTTTGAGCCAGCTGCCACCTCTTCTTCTTTTGGCTGCTCCCGTTAGGGGTCGCCACAGCAGATCAACTGTTTCCATTTCCTCCTGTCCTCTGCATCTTGCTCTGTCACACCAACCACCTGCATATCCCCTCTCACCACATTCATAAACCTTATCTTAGGCCTTCCTCTTTTCCTGTTACCTGGCAGCTTCATCCTTAGCATCGTTTTCCCAATATACTCTGCATCCCTCCTCAGCACATGTCCAAACCAACGTAATCTTGCCTCTCTGGCTTTGTCTCCAAACCTTCCAACCTGGGCTGACCCTCTAATATACTTATTCCTAATCCTGTCCATCCTCGTCACACCCAGTGCAAATCTTAACATCTTAAACTCTGCCACGTCAAGCTCTGACTCCTGCCTTTTTGTCAATGCCATTGTCTCCAACCCATATAACATAGCTGGTCTCACTACCCTCTTGTAGACCTTCCCTTTCACTCTTACTGGTACTCATCTGTCACAAATCACTCCTGACAGCCTTCTCCAACCACTCCATCCTGCCTGTACACTCTTCTTCACCTCTCTTCCACACTCACCATTACTCTGAACTGTTGATCCCAAGTACTTAAACTCATTCACCTTCGCCACCTCTACTCCCTGCATCCTCACCATTCCGCTATCCTTCCTCTCATTCACACACATATATTCTGTCTTAGTCCTGTTGACCTTCATTCCTCTTCTCTCTAGAGCATATCTCCACCTCTCCAGGGTCTCCTCCACCTGTTCCCTACTCTCACTACAGATCACAATGTCATCTGCAAACATCATAGTCCACGGGGACTCCTGTCTGATCTCGTCTGTCAACCTGTCCATCACCATTGCAAATAAGAAAAGGCTCAGAGCTGATCCTTGATGTAATCCCTCCTCCAGCTTAAACGCATCTGTCACTCCCACCGTAGACCTCACCGCTGTCACACTACCCTTGTACATATCCTGTACCACTCTTACATACTTCTCTGACACTCCTGACTTCCTCATACAATACCACAACTCCTCTCTAGGCACCCTGTCATATGCTTTCTCTAAATCCACAAAGACACAATGCAACGCCTTCTGACCTTCTCTGTACTTCTCCATCAGCACTCTCAGAGCAAACATCGCATCTGTAGTGCTCTTTCCTGGCATGAAACCATACTGCTGATCACTAATCATCACCTCCCTTCTTAACCTAGCTTCCACTACTCTTTTCCATAACTTCATGCTGTGACTGATCAGTTTAATCCCTCTGTAGTTACTACAGCTCTGCACATCACCCTTATTCTTAAAAATCGGTACCAAAACACTTCTTCTCCATTCCTCAGGCATCCTCTCACCTTCCAAAATTTCATTAAACAATCTAGTTAAAAACTCCACTGCCATTTCACCTAAACACCTCCATGCTTCCACAGATATGTCATCTGGACCAACAGCCTTTCCGTTCTTCATCCTCTTCATAGCTATCCTTACTTCCTCCTTGCTAATCCACTGCACTTCATGATTCACTATCCGCACATCATCCAATCTTCTCTCCCTCTCATTCTCTTCATTCATCAACCCCTCAAAGTACTCTTTCCATCTGCTCAACACACTATCCTCGCTTGTGAGTACGTTTCCCTCATTATCCTTTATCAAACCTTACCTGCTGCACATCTTTACTAGCTCGGTCCCTCTGTCTAGCCAATCGGTACAGGTCCTATTCTCCCTCCTTAGTGTCCAACTTTTTATACAACTCTTCATTCACCTTGTCCTTAGCATTCGCCACCTCTCTCTTTGCCATGCACCTCATCTCCTTACACTCTTGTCTACTTTTTTCATCTCTTTGACAATCCCACTTCTTCTTCGCCAACCTCTTTCTCTGTATACTCTCCTGTACTTCTTCATTCCACCACCAGGTCTCCTTGTCCTCCTTCCTCTTTCCAGATGTCACACCAAGCACCCTTCTAGCCATCTCTCTTACTAGCTCTGCTGTAGTTACCCAGCTATTCGGTAACTCTTCACTGCCACCCAGTGCCTGTTTTAACTCTTACCTGAACATCACCTCACAATTACCCTTTTTCAATTTCCACCATTTGATCCTTGGTGCTGCCCTCACACTCATCCTCCTCTTCTTGATCACCAGTGCCATCCTATGCTGCCTAACTACACTTTCCCCTGCCACTACTTTACAGTCTCCAATCTCCATCAGATTGGCCCTTCTACATAAGATATAATCCACCTGTGTGCATCTTCCTCCACTCTTGTATGACACCCTATGCTCCTCCGTCTTGTTAAAATATGTATTCATCACAGCCATGTCCATCCTTTTCGCAAAATCCACTACCATCTGACCTTCTGCATTCCTTTGCTTAACACCATACCTACCCATCACTTCCTTGTCCCCTGTGTTCCCTTCACCAACATGCCCATTGAAATCTGCTCCAATCACCAGTCTCTCACCCTTGGGTACAGTCATCACCACTTCATCCAGCTCACTCCAAAATTTTTCTTTCTCATCCATCGCACACCCAACTTGTGGAGCATATGCACTAACAACATTCATCATTACACCATCAATTTCCAGCTTCATAAACATCACTCTATCCGACACTCTTTTCACCTCCAAAACACTCTTAGCATACGCTTCCTTCAGGAGAATGCCTACGCCATTTCTCCTCCCATCCACACCATGATAAAACAATTTGAAACCGCCTCCGATACACCTAGCCTTGCTCCCCTTCCATCTGCTGTCTTGCACACACAATATACCAACCGTCCTTCGGTTCATCCTATCAGCTAGCTCCCTCCCTATACCAGTCATACTGCCAACATTCAAAGTTCCGACCCTCACTGTCACAGTCTTAGCCCTTACCTGCCTTCGGGCATGCCTTCCGCCTCTTCCCCTCCTTCCAGCTGACACCTGTGATCTAAAATTCTTATCATGGAAATCCTTATTCCTGGTGGATATAACTTCAGCAAGATGAATTTCTGAATTACAAGCATTGTGTATCAAGAACCCTTATCTGATCTTTCATAAGGACAGAGTATCACTTCGAACTAATCCATCATTTCTCCCCAAAGTGGTTTCTGACTTTTTGATTAACCAGTCCATCGAACTCCCTGTGTTCCCAAATTACTCTAACAAGGGAGAATACTGCCTTCATTCCCTGGATGTTCATAGACAATTGCGATTTTATCTGGACAGAACTAAATCATTTCACAAGTCAGACCAGCTTTTCGTTTCCTTCCGGGCCCTAGAATGGGAGGTGCAGTATCAAATGTTACTTTGTCTAAGTGGCTCAGGGTTTGCATTGCCTTCACATGTTCACTTATGGAGGGATCTAAGCCTGGCCAAATCAAAGCTCACTCAACTAGGGCTATTGCAGCATCTGTTGCCTTCCACTCTAGGGCCTCTATGGATGACATTTGTGCTGCTGCCATGTGGGCTAAGCCCCACACTTTTAACAAGCATTACAAATTGGATCTGATCTCCAGGGGAAGAACGGCGTTTGGTTCAATGGTTCTCAGGAATCTTCTTCCATAAGGGCCACCCAGGTTCTCCAAGTAGTTGGGGACTCCCATCAGTGATGAATAGGAAGAAGATTAACAACTTCAGATAAAGAAGTTAGGTCTTACCATAACGTTCCATCTGAGTTGTTGATCTTCTTCCAGTCATCACACCCTCCCATCAACCCCCTCCTAAGGTTCCTAGCGGATCTTCTGGGTCTTTGTGGTGTATTAGGGTTTCTGCGCAGAGATGGCCTCTGACTTATTCTTTCTCTATATGTTGTATGCAAACTCGATCTGAGGTAACTGAGCAAAGGGCATTGTGGGTAGCAGCTTAGCTTGAGAGTTTTTGGTGCACGCAAGCTTGGTATAAGGCCGACTCAGTTCCGAAGGCTCGGAACCAAACCCATCAGTGACGACTGGAAAATGATCAACAACTCAGATGGAACATTATGGTAAGTCATAACTTCTTTTTTGCATGGGGTCAGAGTGTGACATAGACAGCTATCCCCACTCTGCAAGGTTCAGTCTGTAGACGATCAAGAAGAGAGGAAATTTTCTTTGGGAATTTCTGAGGCAAAAAAACTCACACTTACGGCCTAAGGATGCAGTGACACTGGCCAAGTCATTCTCTGATGTCTCTTCCAAAAAATAAATAAAAAAAGAAGCTTTAAGAGGAGTACAGTATAAAGAGATCAACAACATCTCATTGGAGTCCCAAATTCTCCCTGGGCTTGTGGGTTCTGTGTTCTGCAAGGTACTTTCTCAGGCCCTGATCTTGGCATCCACTTCTTCTGAGGCCTCCATACATTCAGTTGATGGCATGTCCATCCAAACCAAGTGACTTCAGACAATGTTCGGTCTTAACGGTGGCATTGCCTCTTATTGCTTTGTTTTTTCTATATTATTATTAAGTATGTGGAGCTTTTCTCCCCGGGCCTCTACTGAAAATGGAAATATCTCCAGCTAGACTAGCCCGGTCAACAAATGCAAAATAAATAAATAAATAATAATAAACATCTCTCCACAGGCATTTGGTTCCAAACTTCATATTATTATAGCCAAGAGACAGGTTGATATCCATTTTGGTTCTTGTTTATGTAGAAGTCATTCATTTTCAGATTTTACTGTTGGTCATCTGCCCATGTCTCAAAGCCTCCAAACTAGTTTCAGTCCCTGACTCCAAGGCCCTCTTCTACTCATTATCAGATGCCCACTGTCTTGCCTCGGTAGCTGCTGGGTGGGCCCTCTTCCCAACACCCATACCAGGTTCCCTTTCAGGACATAGTAAGGTTGGTTCAGGAATTTGTCTTTCTCTTAAATAACATCCAGTCATCTCCTGAAAACTTATCAGAGTCATGAGTTTCCCCCTACAGTAGAAGGGATCACTCCCCTTTTGAGAATTCAGAGTCCCCCGATTCAGAGACTGACAAAGCAGCCTTTGTTGAGCTCTCCCCCTCTAGTTATGAATCTGATATTGAGGACACCCTGTAATCTGCATCCCTGCCAGTGGTTATTCTCATTATGAGGCACCCATCAACGGGCTACTTCACATAACAGGCCAAGGAATTCTCCTGGTCCAAGTTAGATACAGGGGACTCCTAAATCTTTGTCCATTCCTCCAGTGACTGAAGCCTTGACCGATGCATTTGCTAATGCATCTTGCCCTTGTTGCCACAATCTCTAGAGTATTTGCTCTTTTTCCTTAACACAGTGTAAGTACTATTAACATTGAACTAACTTTTGCATACTTTAACTCATTCTTTTTTGAGTCTCCTCCACAGCTGGTGTTTGTTAGGCCCTTTGCCTTTCTGTTGATCCTGTGGGTTTTCTATCTTATCTCCTTGAACTAAGTGCAAACAAAAGCAGATCAAACATTCATGCTAATAGCTCAGTTCACTTCCAGTCGCTTAGTAACCTCTTTAACATCCATTCTCAGCATTCATCTGGTTGTTTTGGCATAGGAAATAAATTCTTAGAATTACTTGCAAACAACTTTGTCAGTACCTTGTCTCCTTCATATTTTTCTGTCACACAACTTCTGTCTTTAACAGCATTCAGGTAAGCATATTTGGTGATATACATCCACCCATAAGCCCTTTTCCCCATTTTGTTCATGGAGTTGGGGTGCCATCAATGGCAATCATCTAGAATCAGTTTTTACTGTTATACCATAGTGCAGTCATCAGCACATCACTTAAAATAGCTGGTTAATTTTGGAGGATATGTATTTTCACAGTACTTTAAAATAACTGAAATTTAGAAAAAAAACATTGTTTCAAGTGTAATTGTTTATGTGTAACTTCCCTTTAGAAAATATTATGTGCAGAGGGACTCTTGTCAGTAGCGTAGCTAGGGTAGGGTGAAGAGTGGTCAGCCACCCTGAGCACAAAATGTAAGGGGGATTGATCAGCAGATGCCAATCAGTCTTCAGTGCAGTGCATTACTGGCTTTCAGGAATGAATGCTAGCATTGCATTTATGGTCAGATGTGAAGTGTTTAGTATTACTCGTGTGTGGCATAAACTGTGCAGCTACTTGATACAAGTGTTGCAAGCAGTTTGCTACAGTTTGAAAGGAAAAAATAGTTTTTTGTTATAAAAGTGAAGCTGTTTAGTCCTCTGTTTGTGGCATAAACTGTAATAACTGCTTGCTACAATGCTTTGTTTTCTTTTCTTTCTTTAAAACTGTAAGAACTGAAGTGCTTAACCCTCCATGTGTGGCCTAAACTGTAGCAGCTAAAGTTTAAAGGTGAGTTTTTTATTCCCTTTTGTGAAAGAGCAGTGGAACTTTTGAGTGGAGGGGGCACCAGACCAGAGGGACAGCACTGGGGGCCAGAATAGCTACACCTCTGAACTCTGCATCTGGGTTAGACATCATTATTCTAAAGAAGGAGCTACTTGAGTGCACTGATTGCTACTAGCCTTTTTACAGACAACTTCATTAGTTTGCCCAAGTTGTAGCTTTGTTTGATGTCTACAGAATATATTTCATCTTTGTGAGGGTTGTATGGCAGACTTTACATGTTTTTTTTTCCATTCACTAGTAATGAAGGTTTGTATTTGGAAATGTAGAGGGTAAAATGAAAACTTCACTTGGATGTAGATTAAGGATCTTTATCCAGTAAATTGCTATTAAGAATCTTCACCTAGTAAATTGAAAAAAAAATGAAAATACAATCTGACATACTAATTTGAACTAATTCTCTTTATTTGGAAGTGGAGCAAGTAAGAGTTGGTGATGTGTTGGCTTTTTTTTTATTCACCAACTTTAGTCTATAACAATGTTTCTGGATAAATGAGAGTGAAGTGTTATTTTATTCCATAGTTTGACTTTAAAACATAAAGCTGAGTCACTCATGGTGAAGGTACAGAAATATTTGTGCAAATGTTTCCATGCAAAAATGCTAAATGTTCTCACTTTAGATCCTAATCTACACATAAGACATATTTCCTTGATCTGATCATCTGCAATCACTCTTTTTTAATCATTCAATCCATACTATTTTGAATTTTGTGTCAGATCTAATATTGCATTATGTGCTGAACATATTGCTCTTTTCCAGTCTGTTATTTCTGTTTAGGCCTCTGTTATAAAATGTTCTATTTGTAGTTTAACAGGGTGGTGGTGCTGCGGTAGCGTTGTCGCCTCACAGTAAGACGCTGTCCGGTTAGATTCTCAGCTATAGTGTCTTCTGCGTGGCAACATGCGTGAATGGGCATACCTTCGTTGAAGGTTGTGCATCAGGGCTGTTAACTCGGCACGTAAAAATCAACTACCAATCATTAGCGGACTGGAGTTCCACTGTGGCGACCCCTAACCGGGAAAAGCCGAAAGACACAACAACAACTGTCCAACCTTCTTACATTTTCCTTCAGCTGTAACTCTAGACTTGTATATGCAAGTTGATAAAGATCCTGAGTTAAGTGCTTGTCTAGCTTCATTCCATTTTATTACTTCACCTCTTTTATCACCTTCTCCAAAAATCTTGATTCTTTGTTCTTTCTTTTCCAAATGCTCAGTACACTTTATTCTGTGTCTTTCTTATTACTATATTTAGTAAAGCATATTGGTGCTATTCAGTTATTCAGGATCTAACTTCCTTTAAATTGAAGATGTTTAAAAATTATATATATAAGCTTGTGCATAATGGCCTTTATATTTCTTTCCTAAATCTGTCTAGATGCCCACTTGTGGCACTATAGTTGCCTTGTTTGATTTTGTCTGTCTTGTCCTTCGATTTGAGCATATATTCCAAGTCTAACATGAGCTATGTTAACCTAAGCTGTATAACCTTATAGTATGCCACAAATTTGGTAGTCTCAAACCACCTTGTTTTTTTCCCCGTATTAATTTTCCCTTTGCACTCTTTGTCTTTTTTTATCCTAAAAAATCCCTAATTTCCTTTCATATTCTTCCATATCTGTTCTCATAGTTGAGACTTGTAAACTTGATCTGTACAAAGAACCAGCAAGACCAAAAACATCTTAACTAGTTGCATCATATTGTCGGTGTACAGGAATAACAATTTCCATATTCTTTTCTTTCTCATAATCTTTTGAGTAATTTTCCTCACTGTTCTTTACCTGCTTGCTCATCCTCCCATTTCAGACAAATTCCCAAGTATCTCATCTTGTCATGACCCCACAAAAAAATATAAATTTTGTACTAAGGCATATGCTGGAGCATAATTCATTACTGTAGCCTTTGTTTTTACTTCATGTACTTTTATATCCCGCTAGTAAAATATTTCAGTTTATCAAATATAATAATATTATAATGTAAATAATAATGATTGGTAGCATATTATATCACCCTGCAAAAAAGGTTGTTTTCTCATTAGTACTTCTCCAATTATCCAATTATATATGATTGTCTTATGTCTCTAGCAAATGGCTGTAAGTACAAAACAAGTAGTAATAGTGAAATTTGGTGCTTCTGTCTTATTTCTTTCATTTAGACTAAAATGCGTTAGACACTTTGCCACCACACTTCACTTTAACATGAGGTTGACTGCAAATTCATCCATCCACAACTCCTTTTTCCCATTTTTGCACGTGGTGGGGGGTGTCACATCAATGGTGACAATCATCTAGAGGCAGTGTTCACACCCCCAGGTGGTTAGCTCATGTGCAAATACTAAATATTAATGTTGTCAACATGTGTGGAAACCCAAATCCCCCAAAAGCCTCATAAATTCCCATCTTATTCTGCCAGACTCTTTTTAGCATCTAGACCTATTAACATTAATGTTTATTGTTCCATGTACTGTTTTGAGTCACAAGGGTTCTGTTGTCGGATGTTTGCCTAGTTTATATGAACCCACACTGATTCAGAACTCTTATTCTTTGCACTGTATTTTTTTGCCAAAATCATCATAACATTTTACAGTCATGATTCAGAACTGAAATGAGATTATATGACCCTGGATCAAGAAGATCTTTCCCCTCATTTGGTATAATTATAACTACTATTTTTCCAAGTCAGTGATGCATCTCCACCCAGAAAAATATTATTGTATTATTAAAAAGTTGTTGTGTCTGTACTAGCCATACCTTTCTCCTGTTCCTTCTTTTTCTATAGTTTTATTGGAAAACGTCACTTCCAGGAAAATTCTTGTATTTTGATTTCACGTTGCTTTTTTAATTTTAGCTTCCTGAATTTGTGTGTTTATACCCCTCTTTCTACTTCTGTTAACTTATTTTTTATTTTTATTTTATTTTACATTTGTTAACCGGGAAAGTCCGACTGGATACATATCCATTTTCAGCGGAGGCCCGGGGAGAAAATTTCCAAGCAGATAAACATTTAAAAATGCAGTATACAGTAATCTTTAGCAATTAACAAAATCAAAAGAAAAATACACATAGGTTACATATTTAAGAGAAAGGTTTGAGTAAGGTAATATTTACAGAGATATTAAGCAATTTAACAAAAATAAAAAGACAACTGCAAATAGGTTCTATAATGAAAAAGGTTCAAAGTAATGTTATATTTGGATTAACTTAAGAAACTAACTTCTTTCAGTGTTTTCCCATTTAGGGTGATACAGTGGTGCAGCGGGTAGTGTTGTCCCTTCGTAGTAAGAGGGTCGCCTGTTCAATTCTTGGCTGGGGTGCCTTTGGTATGCAGTCTGCTTGTCCTCTCCTGTGTTTGCTTGGGTTTTCTCCAGGGGCTGCAGTTTCCTTCCACATTCCAAAGACATGCAGTAGCTGGATTGCACACTCTAAATTGGCCATAGGTGTGAATGTGTGGGGTATGGAAGAACAACTGTTGCAGGACTAGTCACATGGCTGTTTGAACGGTGGTTCTAAATGATTGTCACTGTGAAGTCGCACCCCATCCCCATGTCCAAAAATAAGAAAAAGGGGTTATGAATGGATGGACTCTCAGCTTGTCCATCTTGTGTGTATAGTCTACTGTAATCCTGGATCCACTTCTAGCCAACCATTCTCATAATTCCTACTTTTAGTTATCATTCTTGTAACCTTTTGTTGCCTCACATGCTAAGCCAACAATTTGGTTGCTCTAGGCTTATTGGCAAAAATAGTTGTTTTAAAAACATTACTCTTATGTTCATATTTTCTAAGTAGTCCTGCCTGAATATTCTAGCTTCTATCAGTTGCCTACCAGATTACTGTGCCCCACTTACTCTTTTTCACTTTTCTAAATCCCTTACTATTTTAAGTACTTTAGATACCTCTTTTGACTGTTTTTTCATGTCTTATTTGCTTTCATTTTTAATTCACAGTTATCCAAATCCTTTGCTATCTCTTTACTAGTGGTATTCAAATCTAATAACAGTTCACTTAAAATATGAACTACCTAATCTTTAAATGCCTTCCTGTTCATGAGAAATATTAGAAAATGCCAGTGTTTTTCGCAGCAGTCTTTTACTTGCTTACAAAGTTTAATTTGTTTGAGTGTATGGTCTGATAATATCATTGGATGTTTTTGTAGTTTGTGACATATAATATTCTTTCAGTATGTAACATCTGTGCTTCCTTGCCCATGAGACATATTTCCCTGTATAATCTGTATATTCAGTCCATTCTGTTTTTGTCTTATTTTCTTTACATCAGTAAATCCAAAACGTACATATATTTCTGTAAGTATGTGCCCTCAGCTGATATTCTGTGATAACTTTACCCTCCAGAGACACCTTTCGTATTTCGTACAGTGTTCCAGTCTCCAGCCACTACCATACTTTCTTAATGAAATGCTGTAACTTCATAACTTCTCCCATAATATTCATTGTATCTTGTCTGGGACATTTTAGTAGAAAATATTCTGTAGCTAGTGTAATTCTTATGCCCTGCTAGCAACCTCTTACCACTATCAATCTTCCCTGCCTATTATTCATTTGCTCCTCAACCTTTACTCAGATACCCTTCTTAAATTAATTCTAAAACACCTTTCTTTCTCTCTCCTTCCCTTTAAACGAAGAAACCCTCCTTCCCACTTTTCTTTACAAAGCTTTCACACGTTTATGATTCAGATTGTTTTGTATCTGTTCATTATTATTGTAAATACAAGCCACCTTATCCAGTTTTGTTCTTTTGTACCAACACATTAATATTCCAGACTAACAAGTCAAACTGTGACATAATAGTTTGATTTATTTCTTCTCCTTGCATATATTCTTTATCTTTCTGTTGCAGACTGGCTCTTCATAATCTGTTTCTCTCGTTTTATATCACTTTATATGTTTTTGTACGGTATTGTCCTGACTGAACCTACCCTGGCCTCCAAAAAAAATAATAAACATAAACACTGATGTATTCCTTTGGCTACAAAACCCTTGCTATGAATCACTCATCTGTTTCACGTGCTTACAGCTAACAGTTTAAGTATCTTATTTCTGAAGCCAACCATTGATTCTTGTGATTCTAGACCTCAGGTCAGGCTGACGTATTTTGACAAGGCATTCATTTTGCTCCTTACTTTCAAAAAGCAGTAGAAGCAAAGTAATACAAAGGGCTGCTAGACATTTATACATTGCTGTCTACCATCTTTCAATTAGCATAGTTGTCATTTTAAATTTTATTTCTTCCTGCAGCTGGTGTACATTTTTTTAACATTTTTCCATTAACTATTATTTTTCACAATATCAGGCTTGCTAACTTTCCAGACAAAACATTCATTCAGCTCTATCCTTTTGCAAGCAGTCGTAGTTTGTCAGTATGTAATATTTAATTCCTTTAATACCACCTTTGACTGCAGGAGGAAAGAAAACCACATTTTAAAAGCTCTAGAAACAAAGTGAACTTAGTCTGCAGGGTGAAAGCAAACCTCCCAGTCTGTACCTGAACACAAATGACACTTTAACCAAACAGCATGCAATGTCAAATAGCGGATGTTAAGTTGTCAATCTCGCCTTCATTCTTGCTGGATGGGTTCGGCTCCGACTCGGCACTTGCTAAGCTCGAGAGTCACTTTTACCAGCTTGAGGCAGCCCCATATCCCATGATGCAAGGCGGTAATTACCCAGATCTCGTTTGCCACTTCGCTAATGAGGTCATCCTTTTTACCAGCTCCTGGTAAGTGATATTTTTCTAGCTTTTTGTCAGGTTTTAAGAGCCTAAAACCCTAATTGTTGGTCCCTTTAGTATCCATTCTTTCCTCGGTGTACTTTCACTTAGCTCCATACCCCTTTTTGTCCTAGTTCTTTAGTTTTAGTTTTTGGGCCTTAGGCCTTTCCCACCCTCACAGTTCCTGTCAGAATTCCCTCAGGTGTGTGTGTGTGTTGTGTCACTTTACTTATAACTATTCTGTTAGTTATTATTAATATATTTTTAGTTGTTAGTGTCTTGATTGGACTTATTGGTGTGTGTGAGTGTTTAAGCACCTAGATATGTCCAAAGATACTAGGGTCTCAGGTTTCAAGAAGTGTGACTCGTGCTGTCAGAAGATGTCTCTGACAGACGGTCACACTTCTTGTATTTATTGCCTGGGACCCCTAAACCTGCAGGACTCCTGTGCTATATGTCATTCTTTCAGCCAGAGAGTCCTGCAGGAATGTAGAAATAAGTTGATCCTTAGGGGTCTACTTAAACCAGAGAGCTCCCCGGCTAAAGTCGGCTCCGGGAAGCCCTCCAAGCCACCCAAGACCCAGGCTTCGGTGTCCAAGTCTGTGGTCTTGGTTCCGACTCTGCCGGAGTCGACATCGGCTCCGTCTGGAGCCGATCCTTCCTTGTTGGAAGCTTCTGTGCCGGCGCCTATCGGCGCCGATACCTTGGCTTCAGCACCGGTGTCGGCTCCGTCTGGGGCCGACACCCCAGCGTCGAAGCATGTCTCGGCTCCAGCTGGAGCCGAGATATCTTTGTCTCCTCTCGGAGCCGACAACTTGTCGGCTGCACCTGGAGCAGAACGTTCCTCGGCTCCGATGGCTCCGTCCAAAAAGAGGTCTAGATCTCTCATCTCATCAGACGTCAGCTATTATACATCCCCCTGAAATTCCTCCTTCGACTCTCCTACAGAGCTTGGAGCCGGAGATTATTGGTACCGTGACTGCTGCTGCGTCGCAGCCGATACCACACTTTTTGGCTCCTTCGTCCTCGACTCCTATCTCCTCCTCGAGACCTTCCTTGGAGGGATCCGGGCGTCGGGCTTCCCTGGTTGGTTCCGAGGGGGCGAGTGGCATCGGACCCTTGTCCGACCTCGTTCTCCCTCTCGGAGCTTCGGCCTTGGTGAGCTCGGCCCCGACATCTGCTTCAGTGCCTTCCCTTTCGGTGGGACCAGGGATCCCTGTTTCTTCGGAGTGGGATCTCTTGGCTCTCCCTGGGAGGGGAGCCTTCGAGGTGATGAGGAGTGTGCTAGCCCCAGAGATTAGCCAGCAGTCAGTTCCTTTAGCTCCTCCCTCTATGGTGCCTGTAGATGCCTCTTCCCACTCTCTTGCTCCCGGACCCAGAGATCCATCGCCCCAGGTTTCCCCATTGGGAAGGACTTCCTCTTCCGAGGTTTCTCCTGATCCTTCAGGTGAACCCCCGCGTAAGAGGACCTGCAAGAGAAAGCATTTAGACTCCCCTGAGTCTACAACATCAGATACCAATTTAGATGAGTTGGAGGGGTCCCCAAGATCTCCCTCTGAGGATGTCTCCTTTTCAGACATCCTTGAGCTCCTGAAACAGAGGGGGAACTGGCCCTCCATTAACCCCTCCGAGGATGATACCTGGAGGCCTTTGGATCTCGACCCTCCACTTCCTGGGTGTCTCCGCCTTTCGACCCTCTTATGGAGGTCATAGCTCGAAAGGCGTGGGCATCTCCTGATTCAGTGGAACCAGTCCCTAGGAGACCTACAAAATTTATTACGGCCCCCGCAGAAAAGCAGTTTCTTACTAAAAGTGTCCCGGTTGATGCCATGGTGGTGGCGGCTGCCACTAAGAAGGAACTTGCAGATCCTTCCGTACCAGTCCATCCTCCTAACAAAGAATCCAGGACTATGGACAGGTATGGTAAGCGGATGTTTTCCTCAGCGACCTTTGCTATGCGTTCGCTGAATTATTTATGTCACTTCACCAGACTTCAAAGGGACATCCTTAAAGAATTAGGTGAAGTAGTACAGGATCCTTCAGCAGCAGGGGCTCAGGAAAAGATTGCTTCTCAGCTGGGAATCCCAGTTAAACTCCATAACCAACTCCTCCATGCGGCTCATTTCTTATGCAGCCGATGGGGCGAGTAGAGCTGCAGGCACAGGAGTGGCTCTCAGACATCAGTCCTGGATGCGGCTCTGTAATTTTGCAGACCCCTTTAAGGCGTCCTTCACAAACTCTCACTTTGATGGGTCAACTTTGTTTGGCCCTCAGGTGAAGGACACGTTGATCAGGTGTGAGCAAGATGGCAAGACTCTTTCTGCCGTAGGAGTCAGTTTCTCCACTCCTTCTAGACCTTACCCCAAAGGTCAGAAGGGAGGGAAAATGTGGTTCCGAAAATCACAAGGAGTCACGCCTGACGCACGTGGTCAGTTTACCCCCAGAGGCAGAGGGGGTAATAATAACAGACGCCGCCCTAGGGGCAGAGGGGGTCCGCAGAACCAGGGCTCCAGAGAGCCTCTCTCTGACAAGCCCTTCCAGCATCCCTGAGGTGTTGCCCGACTGCCCACCCTTGGAGGCAGTCGGGGGAAGATTGTCGCTGTACCCAGAAGCCTGGCTTTCCCTCTCTCAAGACAAATGGGTACAGTCGATCATATCCGAGGGTTACAAGATTCCTTTCGAGGAAAGCCCCTTCCCTCAAAAAGGTTCCCTTCCAGACGTACCACTCGGTCTAAGGGAAATTGCAAGATTAGAGGTGTCAAAGTTTCTAAAGAAAAGAGCCATCCAGCCAGTACCAAAAGATCATTTAGAGTCCGGAATCTACTCAAGGTTCTCTTTGGCCCCCAAGAAGATGGGAGACTGGAGACCAATATTAGACCTCAGCAGACTAAACAAGTCTGTCAAAAAGACGAGATTTCGGATGGCCACACTTCAATTGATTTTGCCCTTTCTGGGCAAAGACAACTGGATGTGCTCTATAGACCTTCAGGATGCGTACTATCACATAAAAATCCACAGACGCTCCAGAAGGTTTCTCCGCTTTCGGCTGGGGACCAGTCATTTTCAATTCAGAGCCCTGCCCTTTGGTCTCACTACAGCCCCCAGAGTGTTCACCAAATGCATGGCAGTGGTCACGGCTCACCTGAGATGTCTAGGATTCCAGGTGTTTCCATATCTCGATGACTGGCTCCTCTCAGCCACCACCAGGCATCAACTCATCCAAGCCAGAGACTACACCCTACGTCTCTGCAGTCACTTGGGAATTTCGGTAAACTTCGAAAAGTCCACCTTATCGCCCTGCCAATCTATTACCTTTATAGGCGCAAATCTAGACACTACTCGGATGTCAGCAAACCTAACAAGTCAGAGAATCCTAGATATCCAAAACCACGTTCGAATCATCCTTGCCAGCAAAAAGGTACAAGCCAGGCTGGTTTTGAAAGTGTTGGGCGTCATGGCTGCTGCCATCACACTTCTTCCTCTGGCCTGTTTTTACATGCGTCTTCTACAATGGATGTTGTTCACACAATGGTCCTTCCAGCAGCTTCCCATGCGTCACAAGATCCTAGTGACACAGACCTGCAAGAACCATCTATCCTGGTGGATTTCCTTTCCTCTACTCCATCAGGGCAGACCTTTTGTTCCCCCGGCCCCGGTAGCCACGGTCACTTCGGATGCCTCCCTGATCGGGTGGGGGGGCATTATCAGGGCGGGATGGTTCATGGCACGTGGCAACCGTTCGAATACCTCCTGCACATAAATGTCCTAGAGATGAGAGCAGTGCTTTTAACATTGCAAGCCCTCAACGACTTTCTTCCCGTAGGAACTATTGCAGTTCACACGGACAACATGTCCGTGGTGTAGTACATCAACAAACAGGGCGGAACCAAGTCCTATCCCTTGTGTCGAGAGGCTCTCAGACTTTGGCAATGGGCGATCTCCTCTCATCGGTTTCTGGTAGCAACGCATATCCCTGGGAAAACCAACATAATAGCGGACAGATTGAGCAGAGCTATACTCATGCCTCACGAGTGGTCTCTCAAGCAATCCATAGTGGAAGAGATTTTTCAGAAGTGGGGCCGCCCATGCTGCGATCTTTTTGCTACTCCCCTAAACAGCAAATGCCCAGACTTCTTTTCTCTCTTCCCACTTCCGGGCCATCCCCCCAGAGACGCTCTTTCCCAAGGTTGGCCCCAGGGACTTCTTTATGCTTTTCCCCCCTTTCCATTGATTCCACAGGTACTCCAGAAAGCTTCCGTTTTGAGAGCCAAAATGATTCTCATTGCCCCTTACTGGCCTCTACAAGTTTGGTTCCCGTTCCTTCATCGCCATCTCTTGGTGCAGCCTTAGCATCTGGACCCACTGCCAGATCTTCTGACCCACCAGTCGGGTCAACTGCACCGCTCCGTTCCTTCCCTCAACCTCACAGCTTGGTTGCTCCACTTCCTTCCTTAGCCAGGCTTCCTATGATCTCTAACCCCGTTAGAGACATTATAGTAGCTTCTCTTAAGTCCTCTACCAGGAGGATTTACTCTAGTAAGTGGAAACGCTTCTCCCTCTGGGCGAAAGATAAGAACATAGATCCCTTTACTGCCCCGGTTCAGTCAGTCTTGGATTTTCTAGTGGAAATTTTTCACTCAGGTTCTTCCTCTTTCACAGTCAAAGTTCAGTTGGCAGCAATCTCCAACTTTCATGTCGGGTTTGCAGACCACAACATTATGTCCCACAAGCTTTGTAAAGCCTTTCTTAAAGGGGTGTTCCTTCTAAAGCCCCCTGTTAGGGATCCTCCACCACAGTGGGACCTAAATTTAGTGCTGGCATCCTTGATACTTCCCCCTTTCAAACCGGCTGCTTCATGTTCATTAAAGTTTCTTTCTTGGAAAACACTCTTTCTTGTTGCCATTACCTCGGCTAGAAGAGTGTCGGAACTTCATGCCCTATCTGTTCGTCCCCCTTATTTGGTCTTCCACAAGGACAGGGTATCCCTGAGAAACAATCCATCCTTTTTGCCCAAGGTTGCTTCTAAGCCAAATTTAAACCAATCCATTGATCTTCCTGTATTTTTTCCAAATTATTCTAACAGGGCGGAATAAAAATTGCATTACCTTGATGTTCACCGCCAACTTAGATATTACTTGGACAGAACGAAGCAGTTTAGGAAATCTGATCAACTCTTCCTTTCTTATGCTGAAAATAAAAAAGGTCTCCCTGTTTCTAAAGTGACCTTATCCAGATGGCTATCTTCCACCATTTCTGACATTTATCAACTCAGGGGCAAACAACTCAGCTCAAAACCTAAAGCACATTCCACAAGAGGCCTAGCCACTTCTACAGCTTTTCAGGCTAGGCTGCCCTTAGATACTATTTGTGCAGCAGTCGCTTGGGCCACTCCTCATACCTTTGTTTCTCATTACAAATTGGATTTGGCCTCCAGGGACAGGGCAGCTTTGGTTCCACTGTTCTCAAGAGTCTGTTCCATTGAGCCACCCGGGATAGAGGTGCTAGGGACGCGGTCCCATCCAGCAAGAATGAAGGCGAGATTGACAACTTAACATTTAGAAGTTATGTACCTACCATAACGTTCCATGTTAGTTGTCTTCTCGCCTTCTTTCTTATGCCCTCCCTCCTGTCCCCTAGCCTGGACAGACCTTGATCTCCTTTTCTCTGGAAGATTCTTCTTCCTTGGACACCAGATAGTTCTTGTCCTTGATTACCTGGTTTCCATTACAGCCTTTTTAGGTTAGTGTTTCTCTTTCCTTAGGGGAAAGTTTTTATAGGCAGTTTTTCCTCTAGATACCAAACGAGATCTGGGTAATTACCGCCTTGCTTTATGGGATATGGGGCTGCCTCGAGCTGGTAAAAGTGACTCTCGAGCTTAGCAAGTGCCGAGTCGGAGCCGAGGATCGGCTCCGAACCCATCCAGCAAGAAAGAAGGCGAGAGAAGACAACTAACATGGAACGTTATGGTAGGTACATAACTTCTAATTTTCTCTCTAGTACTTACTGATTTCAGTGTTTTTTTTTAAATATCTTTGAATGTGACTTGTGTTGTAGTTTACCAGACATCTTTGTCCATATCAGGTATGTATGTATTGGTTTACATCTTTTTGTCAAGTGTGGATGTTCTTCATCTCACATTGCTGCAGTCCTTACACTTGGGTAGTCCGCTGTCCTCGGTCGGCCCGAATAACAAAGTATAAGGCTGACGTCGGTCAAGGCGCATTTGACTGACATCAGGATGTCAGGGTACAAATGCGCATGACCGACGTCATATCCTCAGTCTTTTTTGCCGCATGGTCCGATGCAGAAGCAGCGTTGCAAGTGCCGGTTGGCGTTCTGAAATTTTTCGAATTCGGAGTTTCAGACCGAGTCAAAGTTGGCTAAGTACCCCGTTGGGGAATATTTTAGTTTTTTCTTGCCTCAGTGGTTTACCGGATGTCAGAAAAAGTGAATAACTGTATTTCTTGTGGGAAACAGATACCGCATAGAGATTATCATACTTTGTGTATTCCTTGTTTAGGGCCTGAGCACGACGTTGTGGGGTGTCGCTTTTTTGCTAGATTCAATAAGCGCACTATTAAGAGAAGGTTAGATTGTGCCAGGTTAGTCTTTGGGAAGCGGTGCAATTATAATATGCCGTCGGATGCTCCGACGCCCGCTTCTTCGAAGAAGCGCAAGGACAAAGCAGCTAAGCCTAGGCAAGAAGAACCATCCGTACCGGACGCCGGTTCTTTAGAGGTGTCGGTGGAGCCGGGGGTTCCGCCGGAGGTTTCTCTGGAGTCCCAGGGGGAGACTTTGTTATTGCAGGATGTGGCCTCTCAGGAGGCAGGTCAGGCTGAAGGGGCTTCTCAGGTTACTGTACTCCCTTCCCTTCCTAGGGTGGTTAGGCCCTCTCCTTCTGTTTCCAAGGCTTCTCCCAGAGGCAGGCCAGGTTTAGCTTCAGTTGGTGTCAGACCTAGTTCTTCAGGTTCTGTGCCCAAGAAGCATATGCTTAAAATGGCAGAAGATTTGATTACTTTGATTAGAGGTTCTTTGCCCCCTCCTGATAAGAGACCTAGGGTGGAACCTGAGTTGGGGAGTTTTGAGCAGGCTTCGGATGTTTCAGAGTCTTCGGCTGAAGACTTGCAGGAGTATTCTCCTTATTCTGATTCTGATGTGGATGATTCTACTCCTTCTGCTTCTCCTCCTGAAGATTTTTCTTTTTCAGAGACTCTTCATTCCATGAGGGAGCATTTTAAGTGGGAAGGTCAGGACTTCTCTGATTCCAGGAAAAGGCTTAGAGAATTTTTGTTTTTACCCCAGCATAGGCCTTTGGCTATACCTCCTGTTTTGGATGTTGTGGAAGATGTGTTTGCAGAGGCTTCTTTAAATCCTGATTCTTTGCCTCCTACTCCTGTTAAGCCGGATAGGTATTACAGGGTGCCTGAAGCTCATAAGTATCTTTTTAAGAGTCCTAGGGCGGACCCAGAAACTGTTAGTCAGGGGCCTAAGGGTGTTAAGGCTTCTGTTGTTAAAAATCCGGTTCCTCCAGATAAAGAGGCCAGGGCTTTGGACAGATGGGGAAAGAAAGTCTATACTTCTTCCACCCTAGCTATGAGGGCTTTGAATTGCCAGTTTCACATGTTGAAATACCAAAATTATCTACTTTCTTAATTGAAGTCTAAGGTAGATGCTCTGGCGGAAGGTATTGAGTGTAAAGAGTTACAAGATTTAGTACATGTTTCTGAACAGGTGGGTAAGCATTCTTTGCAATGTGGTTTTGATGCTGTACAGGCCTCGTCTAGGGTGGCTGCCACTGGGTCAGTTCTTCGAGGCACGCCTGGCTGAGGGATCAGAATTTGTCTGACCATGTTAAGACAAGGATTTTAGATGCTCCTTTACAATCTGATGTGTTGTTTGGTTCACCTGTTGAGGCAGTCTTAAAGAAAATGGAAGACAAGGCTAAGTCTATGCAGACTGTTAAAGATTTTTTGCAGGTTCAGCCTCCAAGTTTAGTAGAAATTGGCCTACCAAGGGGTGGACGTATCCTTCTTATGATTCCCAGTCTAGGGGTAGATCTAGACGTGGTAGGGGCAGAGCTCAGGGCTCTTTCAGGCCTAGAACAGGGAGTTCACCTGCACAGTCTTCGGGTGAGGGCAGGGGTCAGTCCTTTCGTAAACAGACCCAATGACCTACCTTTTCAGCTGCCAGAGCCTTCTCGTCTGGCAGCACCTTTGGGAGGAAGGTTGGCACTTTTCAAAGAAAATTGGAGTTTGATTACCCAGGACAGATGGGTATTGGATATCATACACCAAGGTTACAGGTTTTATTTCCATACCTTGCCTCCTTTCAAAGGCATGCCAGACGTTCCTCCTCAGCAAAGAATAGAAGCTCACAAACAAATTTCTCTGTTACTTCAAATAGGGGCCATACAGCCGGTCCCTATGCCAGAAGTGGGCCTAGGATTTTATTCTCGCCTGTTCCTAGTACCAAAGAAGGGGAACATGTGGAGACCAATTTTGGATTTATCTATCCTCAACACTTATCTGGACATTCCCAAGTTCAAAATGTTGACGTTACAACAGCTTTTACCTCTGCTGGGCAAAGATCATTGGATGGTAACTTTGGATCTCAAGGAGGCTTACCTTCATGTTCCTATCAGACTGACTTGCAGAAAGTATCTGCGTTTTCGGGCTGGGACTTCTCATTATCAGTTCTCTGCATTGCCCTTTGGCTTATCTAATGCGCCCAGAGTGTTCACGAAAGTTCTGGCTCCAGTGATAGCTTTCTTCAGGCTAAAAGGAATACAGATCTATCCTTATTTGGACGATTGCCTGATTCTGGCTCAAGGAAGGGATGAGCTTCTTCATCATTTGGAATATGTGATAGCAGTGCTAAGATGCCTGGGGTATTCTGTGAACGAAATAAAGTCCAGTCTAGTACCCTCTCAGGACATGTGCTTTCTGGGTGTAAGACTGAATACAGCATCCCAGATGGCCTTTTTGACCCCGGACAAACAAAAGAATCTTTCCCTTTACTTTCATCAATTGTCTCATCAGTCCAGGCTGACTGCAAGGACAGTCCTTCAAGCCTTGGGGTTCATGGCATCTTGTATTCTGGTGCTTCCCAATGCCAAACTGCATATGAGGAAGCTACAATGGTATCTCAAAAACGTATGGACACAGCACTGCCAGGATCTGGACACTGTCATTCGAATAATACCTTGCATTCAAAAGGAATTTTTGTGGTGGGCTCAGGAATGTCACCTAAACAAGGGACTCTCTGTGACCCGGCCAGAGGCGAGTCAGATTCTAACGACAGATGCCTCAGACAAAGCTTGGGGAGCTCATCTAAATGGAAAGTGGATACAAGACAAGTGGCCTGCCAGACTACAACATCTACATATCAACTTGAAGGAGATGTTAGCAGTCCAGTTTGCATTAATAGCTTTCAAGGATTTACTTCTTCCCGGGCAGATGTTGATTCTAACAGACAACACAACTGTCATGTGGTACATCAACAAGCAAGGGGGAACACATTCTTATTCTCTATGCAGGCAAGCAATGATTTTGTGGGAGACTGCTCTCAGTTTACAGCTCAATCTTCAGGCAAGGTTTCTGCCGGGAGCACAGAACTCCTTAGCAGATGTGTTGAGCAGACGAATTATGGATCCCCACGAGTGGAAATTGGATCCTCATGTATTTCAGAAATTGACAGTGTCATGGGGAACTCCAGACATAGATCTGTTCGCTTCTCCACTAAACCACCAGCTGCCAAAGTTTTGCACGAAAAGGTTTCATCCCACAGCTTGGAAAGTGGATGCTCTTTCTTTCAATTGGAGCAATCTTCATGTGTATGCCTTTCCACCTCTGCCTCTCCTCCCAAAGGTACTTCTAAAGGTCAGACAGGACAAGCCAAGGATGATTTTAATAGCTCCAGATTGGCCTCGACAGCACTGGTACCCATTACTGAGAAGTCTGGCACACAAGCCTCCATGGCCTTTGCCTTTGATTCCACACCTGTTGTCCCAGGAGGACAGTCATTTGCTCAATGTCAAACTTCACTCTCTTCACCTAACAGCCTGGCATATTCTGTTTTGAACCATAGAAGGTCTCAACTTCCACAGCAAGTTTTGAATGTTATTTTGGAAGCTAGAAGGCCTAGTACAAGGAAAGTGTACGCAGATAAATGGAAGAGATTTTTATTTTGGAGTGCAGCAAAGGATTTTGATGTTTCTGAGCCTAATTTAAGTGTGGCTCTTCAATATCTTTCTGAGTTACTGGACAAAGGTTTGTCCTTCTCTTCTATTAAGGTTCATGCTGCAGCAATTTCGGCTCACTATGACTGTGACCCACCATTGTTTTCTCATCCTTTGTTCAAGCAATTTCTTAGAGGGGCAAAGAATATAAGACCCCCACGGTGAGCTCCTACTCCTGCTTGGGATCTCAATTTTGTGTTGGAGAAACTCACTCTACAACCTTTTGAGCCTGCAGCTACTACTGAGTTGAAATATTTATCATGGAAGACTGCTTTTTTGTTGGCCATTACCTCTGCAAGAAGGGTTTCTGAATTGCAGGCCCTTATGGCGGTTGAGCCTTTCTTAATTTTCCATAAGGATAGAGTATCTTTGCGTACTAATCCTTCCTTTATGCCTAAAGTGGTTTCTAGTGTGGCTTTAAACCAAACTATTCATTTGCCTACTTTTTATGCAAATCCCCAAAATAAAGGGGAAAAGATTTTGCACACTTTAGATGTACACAGGCAGTTGCGATATTATTTGAGCAGAACTAAAGGGTTCAGGCAGTCTCAGCAGTTATTTGTTTCTTTTGCTTTGAGTTCTCAGGCAAGCCTGTGTCAAAACAAACTATTTCTAAGTGGATTGGGTTTTGCATTGCTTTCTATTATTCCCATCATGGCAAGGAGATTCCAGCTGGGATTAGGCCTCATTCCACTAGGGCTACTGCCACTTCGACAGCCTTTTTAAGGGGGGTGGCAACTAAGGATATTTTGGAGGCAGCTACTTGGAGTTCAGTGCATACTTTCTCTAAGCATTATCACCTTCCACTTTACTCTAAATCTAGGGCTGGTTTTGCCACTGCTGTTTTACAGGGCATTTTGGCAGCTCCTTCTTCTTTATAGTTTTGCCATCCTCCCTTATCTCTGCTTTGGGATTCTACCCAAGTGTAAGGACTGCAGCAATGTGAGATGAAGAACATAGTACAGTTTTGTACCTACCATAAATGTAGATGTTCAAGATCCACATTGCTGCAGTCCAATTCCTCCCTCCTTCCCCTCTGTAGTTAGAGGCGGTTGTGTGGGTTGGGTTGTAAATATTGTGTATATTGTATATATTGTACATATTCTTAGTGCAAGGGTGGTTGGTTGGTTGTTTGCTGTCTTTTGGTTTTGACCTTTCTTTGTAGGGTCTTCTGACATCTGGGGCAAGAAAAGACTGAGGATATGACGTCGGTCATGCGCATTTGTACCCTGACGTCCTGATGTCAGTCAAATGCGCCTTGACTGACGTCAGCCTTATACTTTGTTATTCGGGCCGACCGAGGACAGCGGACTACCCAAGTGTAAGGACTGCAGCAATGTGGATCTTCGAACATCTACATTTATGGTAGGTACAAAACTGTACTTTTATTTTGGTCGACATATGTTTTGTCAACACACTTTGGTTGACAACACAAATGGATGTTCATCATGTTTCACTGTTGCAGTCATTACACTTGGGTTATCCTGCTGGCAGGCTAGACGCAGCCAGCCTGAATTCCAAAGTCTTGGTCCGGTGTCGGTTGCTGTCGCCTCTTCCCTGACATCAGTGCGCCAGGGGTATAAAAGATGCAGCTGATGCCATTTTCTTCAGTCTTTCTTGCCACGCGGTGCCCGAAGCAAAAGCAGTTCACAAGTGCCGGTCGGCCGACTCCTGAGATTTTTTAAATTGAATTTCAGATCCGAAGTCTTCAATAAAGCTAAGTACCCCATTGGGGAAACTTTTTTCTTGCTCCAGACCGATGTCAGAAAAAGTTAACAATTGTATTTCTTGTGGGAAGCAAATACCTCATAAGGATTTTCACTCTTACTGTATTTCTTGCTTAGGCCCTGACCACGATTTTGCTAGTTGTCAGTTTTGTGCTAGATTTAACCAACTCACTATTAAGCGTTGGTACGATTTTGCTTTTCATTATTTTAGCAGAAGGTTTAATTATATAATGCTTTCGGAACAACCGATGACCGCAATTCATAAAAAACGCAAGGATAAAGACAAGGACAAGCATCCGAGGTCCAAAACTGATGACAAAGCCTCTTCTAGGCCAGTCGCCGGTTCGCAGGTGCTCAGTGAGGCACTTTCGCAGCCCCTGACGCCCGCTATCTCAGAGCCACAGGCTGCTTCCGACTCCCACGTAGAGACAACTAGGTCTCTGGATATTCAAGGTATTGGACCTTTGGAAATTAATCCCTCAGATGGGTCCGGAGCCGCTGAGCAGGCATCGGCTTCTGAGGGTGCATTAGACCTACACAACTTTATATAAAGCCTACTTCAGCATCAAAGACAAAGTCTAAAACAGCTTTAAAGACAAGGAAACAAGTACAGCATTCTCCAGGACAGACTTCTATGCCTAAGAAACAGATGCTCAAAATGGCCGAAGACCTAATTACTTTGATCAAGTGTTCCCATCCCCCTCCTGATAAGAGGCCTAGGCAAGACACTGAATATGATTCCTCTGATCAGGTTTCCATTTCCTCTGATTCCTCTTCAGAACAGGGATGTTCTATTCCTCCCTATGAGGATTCTGATGCTGAAGATTTCATTCCTTCAGCTTCTCCGGAGGACTACTCATTCGGGGAAACCCTGCATACCATGAGGGAGCATTTCCACTGGGAGAGCCAAGATTATCCCGATTCTAAGAAAAGGTTCAGAGACTTTCTTTTAATACCTCAGCACAGACCTCTTGCAATTCCCCCTGTTCTAGACATAGTAGATGATGTATTTTCAGAGTCCGGCCTGTCTCCCGACTCTCTACCTCCTGCACCTGTTAAGCCAGACAGATACTACAGGGTTCCAGATTCTCATACATTTCTATACAAAAACCCTGCTGCTGACCCAGAAACTATTTCTCAGGGTCCCAAGGGGGTCAAGGCCGCTACTGCAAAAAACCCTGTCCCCTCAGATAGAGATTCAAGGGCATTGGACAGATGGGGGAAAAAAGTTTACACATCTGCTACCTTGGCTGTAAGGGCTTTAAATTGTCAGTTTCATATGCTTAAATATCAGCAATACTTAATGTCTCTGGTAAAACAGAAAATGTTGGCAAATTCTGAATATTCTGAGAACAAAGAAATGCAGGATTTATTGCATGCAACTGAACAAGTGGGAAAGCATACTTTGCAATGTGGATATGATTCACTGGAGGCCTCTTGCAGGGCCGCTGTAACAGGTTCTGTCATTAGAAGGCATGCTTGGTTAAAGGAACAGACTCTGCCTGATCATGTTAAAGCAAAATTATTGGATGCTCCATTACAGCATGATACTTTGTTTGGTGTTAAGGCAGAAGAGGTGTTGAAAATGGAGGATAAAGCTAAATCTATTCAGACAGTAAAGGATTTCTTACAGGTACAGCCGCCCAGATTTAGCAGGAACTGGCCTTCTAAGAATTGGTCCTTTCCCGTGTCAGACAGGCCACAAAGAGGCAGATACAGACACCCTAGAGGCAGTCAACAGCCCCAGGGCTCATACAGGCCCAAACAATGGGGTGCTTCTACCTCCAAAAGCGGAGAAGACAAATCACAACCATTTAGGAAACAATCCCAATGACTCCCCTATGCCAATGCCAAGCATTTCTCTTTTGGAAGCACCCTTAGGGGGAAAGCTAGCACTGTTTTCACAAAATTGGCACATGATCACCCATGACAAATGGGTCTTAAATATAGTCTCTCAGGGCTACAGGTTCCACTTTCACACCCTTCCAAAGGCAAAAGGTATGCCAGACCTGCCACACAATCAATGGGCAGAGGCACAAAAACAAGTTTCATCTCTCATGGACATGAGGGCTATTCAGCCAGTGCCAGAACAAGAGCAGGGACAAAGATTTTACTCAAGACTTTTCTTAGTAACAAGAAAGGACAAAGCATGGAGACCAATTCTGGACCTGTCTATTCTAAATACTTTTCTGAACATTCCGAAATTCAAAATGTTGACTCTGGAGCAGCTTCTGCCCATGCTGGGCAAGAAGAATTGGCTTGTAAGTTTGGACCTCAAAGAGGCATACCTTCATGTCCCAATCAGACAGTCTTGCAGAAGATACCTCAGATTCATAGCTGGCTCAATGCACCACCAATTCTCTGCAGTGCCCTTTGGCTTATCTACTGCGCCCAGGGTCTTCACAGAATGCCTGGCACCAGTAATTGCATTTTGCAGATAAAGAGGAATTCAAATATATCCCTACTTGGACGACTGCCATATTCAAGCAGAGACCAAAGACATTCTATTAAAACATCTGGCGTTTGTAAAAAGATTACTAATTTGCCTAGGGTACACAGTAAATGAAAAGAAATCAAAACTAGTACCCTTTCAAGAGATAATATTCCTGGATGCAAGCTTAAATACAACTGCCCAGATGGCTCATCTCACGCCAGACAAAGGCAATTGACTTCATACTTCAAAAGCATGGCAACAAAGACCCAGTTATCTGCAAGAAAAATTCTGCAGGCTGTGGGCTACATGGCATCCTGCATTCTGCTAATTCCATATGCAAGACTGCATATGAGGAAACTACAATGGTATCTAAAAAGTGTTTGAACTCAACATTGCCACAGCCTAGAATCATTAATTTCACTCATTCCCTGCCTGCAACAGGAGTTTTGACGGTGGGCACAGGCCCGTCACCACAACAAGGGACAGCCATTCACTTTACCCACAGCCAGGCAAACACTAACAACAGATGCATCAGAGTATGCCTGGGTGGCCCACATGGCAGGAAAATGTATTAAGGGTACATGGCCCGCAAGTCAAAGGCATCTTCACATCAAACAAAAAGAGATGCTAGCTGTACAAAATGCCCTGACAGCCTTCAAGGGCCTACTTCATCCAGGACAGCTGCTGATAAAGACGGACATCACCACAGTTATGTGGTACATAAGCAAGCAGGGGGGCACACATTCCAACCCCCTCTGCAGACAAGCCATGATTTTGTGGAACACAGCATTGACTTACCAAGTACACCTGCAAGCACAATTCCTGCCAAGAAAAACAAATGCTCTGGCAGATGAACTAAGCAGAAACCTCTTGGATCCTCACGAGTGGAAACTAGATCCACAAATCTTCAACATGATAACAAGGAAATGGGGATGCTCAGACATAGATCTCTTTGCCTCCCCCTCACAACTGCCAACTTCAGAGATTCTGCACAAGGACTTATCACAAACAAGCATGAAAAGTGGATGCTTTGTCGTTCAGCTGGAACAACCTTACAGTATATGCCTTTCCTCCACTGCCTCTCCTCCCCAAGGTACTCCTAAAGGTCAGACAAGAGAAGCCACAAATGATTTTGATTGCCCCGGATTGGCTACGCCAACACTGGTACCCATTCCTAAGGAGCTTGTCCCAAGGCCCAGCCTGGACATTGCCTCAAATTCCTCATTTACTGACCCAACAAAACAATCAGATCCTGCACAGCCAGCTCAGAACCCTAAATCTAGCTGCATGGCGGATACTGTAACCATTCCGAATACACCTCTCTCTAAAGCAGTTATGAATGTTATTTTGGAGACCAGGAGGCCCAGCACCAGAAAATCTTATGCAGAAAAATGGAAGAGATTCTGTGCTTGGAACCAGGCACACGGATTTGACATGCTTGTTCCAAATATTCCTCAGATTTTACAATATCTAACTGAGATGCTGGACAAAGGCCTACCCTTCTCATCAATTAAGATCCACGCCTCTGCCATTTCAGTCCATTATGATACAGACACCTATTTTTTCACATCCATTGCTTAGGCAGTACCTCAGGAGGGCCAAAAATATAAGACCTCCAAGGAGAGCACCAATACCTGCATGGGACCTCAATTTTGTCTTGGAAAAACTCACACTGCCTCCTTTTGAGCCAGCCAATACAGCTGAGATAAAATTCTTATCATGGAAAACAGCTCTGCTCCTAACAATAACTTCAGCAAGAAGAGTGTCAGAGTTACAGGCATTAATGGCTGTGGAACCTTTTAATGTTAATTTGTCATTCTCGCCTTCATTCTTGCTGGATGGGTTTGGAGCTGATCCTCGGCTCCGACTCGGCCTATACTATAGCTCGAGAGCTCTTTTTACTGGCTCGAGGCAGCCCTATAACCCACAATACCATGCGCTAACTCCCCAGATCTCGTTTGCCGCTTCGCTGCGAAGTTGTCTTTTTTTACCGGCTCAGGTCAGTAAAGAGAATTCTTTCTATAAAACTAATTTTCAGGTAGTTTTTCCAGTTAGATACCCTTTGTTAGGTCCCTACTGATTGTCTTATTCATTACAACCCTCTTGTAGCCCTTCTTCCCTTCTTTAGTTAATTTTTATCTTTGGGCCTACGGGCTTTACCTTAGTTTTCCCCACCCATTACAGTGTCTGTGTGTGGGTTTAGTCAGTTCCCTTAACTTTTTCTAGTTTTAAGTTGAGTGTGTGTGTGGACTGACTGTGATTACTGTGTTTACTGTTGTTAGGACTATGTCCAAAGACACTAAGGTCTCGGGATTCAAGAAGTGTGACTCGTGCTGTCAGAAAATGTCTCTGACAGACGGTCACACTTCTTGTGTCTATTGCTTAGGGCCTTTACACCTGCAGGACTCTTGTTCCATCTGTCACGGGTTTAGTTCAAGAGTCCTGCAGGAGCGGCGTAATAAGCTCATCTTAAGGGGCTTGTTAAAGCCCGATGACTCCCCGTCCAAGTCTGGCTCGGGGAAGTCTTCAAAAATTGCCAAACCCTCGGCTCCAGCTTCTGAGTCGAGGGCTGGCATTATTGAGATGGCTCCGACATCGGTTCCAATCTGATCCAAGGCGGGCAAAGTGGTATCCGCTCCGAAACCAGCATTGGAGCCGACCTCAGTGCGCAAGCGCTCTAGATCCCCCTCACTAGAATCCGTCCGATCGGCTCCGAGATCCCCTCTCCTATCGGAGCGGAGTCATAGGACTCACTCATCTAGGTCATCCAGGCTCTCCGATCACAACATTGAGAGGGTGGTCAGTAGGCTCATAAAATCTCAGGCACTAGCCCAAATGCTCCAGAGCCCATCTCACCAGACTGTGGCTCCTTCGGTACCGCTATCGATTCCTCCTCCGACTCACCTCTTGAGTTTGGAGCCGGAGTTTGTCAGAACCGTAACCTTGCCCACGTCAGAGCTGATACTCCCACCTTCGGCTCCGGTGTCGTTGGCTCCGACCTCTTCATTGGTTCCGTCCGTGGAGAGGTCCAGGCACCAGGATTCCATTGTCGGCTCTGAGGGGGCGAGTGGCATCGGACCTTTGTCCGACCCCGCTCTCCCTCTCGGAGCTTCGGCTCTGGTTAGTTCGCACCCGACATCATTCTCAGAGCCTTCTCTGTCGGTGCCGGGGGCGGTTCGGGTCTCTTCGGAGCCAGGACTACCCTTGGTACCTGATAGGGGAGCCTTTGAGGTGATGAGGAGCATGCTGGACCCAGTGTCCACTCCAAGGTTAAGTTCTGCAGCTCCTCCCTCTACAGTGCCTGTTACGGTCTCTGGCCATCCTCCTGCATCTGACAGCAGAGATCCAAAGCATAGGGTACCCACTTTGGGTGTCTCCTCCTCTTCCGAGGCCTCCCCTGAAGTTTCAGGGGAACCCCCTAGGAAAAGAAAGTGCAAGAGGAAGCACATAGACTCCCCCGAGCCTGTCACGTCGGACACCGACTTGGATGAGTCGGAGGGTTCCCCGAGATCCCCCTCTGAGGACGTCTCTTTTTCAGACATCCTAGAGATCCTAAAACAGAGGGGAAATTGGTCCACTCTCAAACCCTCCGAGGACGAGTCAGTTTACCTTGACGCTTGTGGATCTCGCCCTTCCACCTCCTGGGTGTCTCCCCCTTTCGACCCACTAATGGAGGTAGTGGCTAGAAAGGTGTGGGCAGCTCCTGATTCAATGGAACCTACTCCTAAGAGGCCCTCTAAATTTATTTCTGCACCAGAGGACAAATCCTTTCTCACCAAAGGTGTTTCAGTTGATGCTATGGTGGTAGCAGCAGCCACTAAGAAGGAATTGGCTGATCCTTCTGTACCTGTTCATCCTCCTAACAAAGAGTCCAGGACCATGGACAGGTACGGCAAGCGGACATTTGCTTCAGTGACCTTTACTATGCGATTGCTGAACTATTTATGTCATTTCACCCGCCTTCAGAGAGATTTGCTCAAAGAACTGGGTGAAACTGTACAGGATCCTTCTGCTGCGGGGTATCAGGACAAGATGAACTCCCAGCTGGCCACCCTTAACTCCATTGTTAACTCCTCCATGCGGCTTATCTCCTTCGCAGCCGATGGAGCGAGTAGGGCCGCTGGCACAGGTGTTGCGTTGAGACATCACGCTTGGATGCGACTCTGTAACTTTGCCGATCCCTTCAAGGCGTCCTTCACCAACACCCCCTTTGATGGTTCAGAATTGTTTGGACCTCAGGTGAAGAATACTCTCACCAGATGCGAGCAAGATGGTAAGACTCTCTCTGCCATGGGAGTCCATTTTTCCACACCTTCTAGACCTTATCCTAAGAGACAGAGGGGTGGAAAGATGTGGTTCTGCCAACCACAGGGAGTCGCGCCTGCCGCACATGGTGAATTTCCCCCCAGAGGCAGAGGGGGGAATAATAACAGATGCCGCCCCAGGGGCAGAGGGGGTCCACAGAACCAGGGTTCCGGGGAATCTTTCCCTGACCAACCCTTTCAGCATCCCTGAGAAGCTGCCCGACTGTCCTCCTTCGGAGGCAGTCGGGGGAAGATTATCTCTGTACCCGAAAGCCTGGCAATCCCTCTCCCAAGACACATGGGTACAGAAGATCATATCCGAGGGTTACAAAATTCCCTTCACTTCCCCTCCGGTACAACCGCCAAGACCCCTACCAGACGTACCACCCGCACAGAGGGGTCAGGCACAGCTAGAAATAAAAAAGCTGTTAGAAAAAAAGAGTCATCCAAGCAGTCCCAGCAGATCAGCTAGGATCCGAAATCTACTCCAGATTCTTTTTGGTACCAAAAAAGACTGGAGACTGGAGTCCCATTTTGGACCTCAGCAGATTGAACAACTCTGTACAAAAGACAAAATGTCAGATGGTAACACTGCAGTCCATTCTACCCTTTTTGGGCAGAGACAACTAGATGTGCTCGTTAGAACTCCAGGACGCGTACTATCATATAAAGATACACAGGCGCTCCAGGAGGTTTCTCCGCTTCCGGCTGGGAGCCAGTCATTATCAATTCAGAACACTGCCCTTTGGTCTCACCACAGCCCCCCGGGTGTTCACCAAATGCTTGGCAGTGGTCATGGCTCACCTGAGACAAAAAGGATTCCAGGTGTTTCCATATCTAGAAGACTGGCTCATTTCTGCTACCACCAAGCAGCATCTTATAATGGCCAGGGATTACACTATTCAACTTTGCAACAATCTAGGTATTTCTATAAATTTTGCAAAATCCTCCTTGTCGCCTTGTCAATGTCTAAACTTTATAGGCACCGTATTAAACACCACAGAAATGTCTGCAACTTTACCACCTCAGAGAGTGACAGACATAAGGCGGAATGTTCAGTCCCTGTTTCAGCCCAACAGAGTTCAAGTCAAGCTAGTATTGAAAGTGTTAGGCCTCATGGCAGTGGCGATTCTTCTAGTCCCATTAGCCCGCTTCCACATGAGGCTCCTCCAGTGGATGCTGTTTTCTCAGTGGTCCTTTCAAGAGCTCCCAATGACTCGCAACATCTTGATAACCCCATCATGCAAGAATCATCTCTCCTGGTGGATAGTTTCCCCTCAGCTTTTTCAGGGCAGACCCTTTGTCGTCGTCCCCCCAGTTGCCACGGTGACAACGGATGCCTCCCTGATCGGGTGGGGGGGCATTATCAGGGCAGGATGGTCCAGGACACATGGCAACGATTAGAACGCCACCTGCACATAAATGTTCTGGAGATGAGTTTGGTGCTTTTGACGTTGCAAGCCCTTCAGAGCTCTATTCCCACAGGGACTATAGCAATTCAAACGGACAATATGTCTGTGGTGTGGTACATAAGCAGGGCGGAACAAAGTCCTACCCCCTATGTCGAGAAGCACTCAGACTTTGGCAGTGAGCGATTTCTTCTCAACGGTTTCTGATAGCAACGCACATCCCCGGGAAGTCCAATGTCATAGCGGACAGATTGAGCAGAACTATCCTCATGCCTCACGAGTGATCTCTAAATCAAGCAGTAGCAGACAGAATATTTCAGAAGTGGGGCCAGCCTTGCCGCGATCTTTTCGCAACTCCTCAAAACAGCAAGTGCCTCGACTTCTTCACACTCTTTCCTCTACCAGGCCATCTCCCCAGAGACGCTCTTCTTCACGATTGGCCCCGGGGTCTTCTATATGCCTTTCCTCCCTTACCATTGATCCCGCAATTAATTCAGAAAGCAACCACATTGAGATCCAAAATGATCCTCATTGCTCCGTTTTGGCCTCGACAAGTAGGGTTTCCGTTTCTGCACAGTTACCTACTGGAACAGCCTTGGCATCTGGAACCCCTTCCGGATCTGTTGACCCATCTCACGGGCAAGCTGCATCAGTCTCTTCATTCCCTCAACCTCACAGCTTGGTTGCTCCACTTCCAGCCATAGCCAGGCTTCCCCTTATTTCTCCTCCTGTTCGTGATATAATTCTGGCTTCCCATAAGTCCAATACTAGGAAGACGTATGCGAGTAAATGAAAGCGTTTTTCGCTCTGGGCACAAGCTAGGTCCTTAGATCCTTTCCATGCACCCATTCATAAGGTTCTAGACTTTCTGGCAGAACTCTTTCATTCTGGGTCATCGTCAGCCACTATCAGGGTACAATTAGCGGCCATTGCTAATTTTCATGTGGGGCTCTCAGAAGCAAATATTATGTCCCACAAACTCTGTAAAGCCTTTCTCAAGGGCATCTTTTTTGCTTAGACCTCCAGTTAAAGATCTACCCCCACAATGGGATTTGAATTTAGTTCTAACCTCATTGATTCTGCCTCCTTTTGAACCTGCAGCTTCTTGCTCCCTCAAGCTTCTTTCTTGGAAAACTCTGTTTTTAGTAGCCATAACATCTGCCAGAAGGGTATCGGAATTTCAAGCCTTGTCTGTCCGTCCCCCTTATTTGGTCTTTCACAAAGTCAGGGTAACTCTCAGAACAAACCCTTCCTTCCTATCGAAAGTGTCCTCTGAAGCAAATCTAAACCACTCCATTGACTTGCCTGTCTTCTTCCCAGACTATTCCAACAGGGCTGAACAGAAATTACATTAATTGGATGTTCATCGCTAACTACGGTATTATCTAGACAGGACAAAACAACTCAGAAAGACAGACCAGCTCTTTCTCTCTTATGCTGCAGGAAAGAAAGGGCTTCCAGTATCAAAGGTTACTCTTTCCAGATGGTTGACATCTATTATTACCTTTGTCTATGAGTTGAGACACAGGTAACGTCCGTCTAGGCCTAAGGCTCATTCATCCAGGGCACTATCAACATCAACGGCCTTTCAAGCAAGGTTACCATTAGATGCCATATGTGCAGCAGCTACATGGGCTTCCAAACATACCTTTATTGCCCATTACAAACTTGATATAGCCTCCAGCAATAGAGCTGACTTTGGTTCCACTGTACTCAGGAGTCTGTTCCATTGAGCCACCCAGGACTAAGGTGCTAGGGACGCTGTCCCATCCAGCAAGAATGAAGGCGAGAATGACAACTTAACATTAAGAAGTTATGTTCTTACCATAACGTTCCATGTTAGTTGTCTTCTTCCCGCCTTCTTTCTTGCGTCCCTCCCTCCTGCCCCCTAGCCTGGACAGACTTGAGGTCTCTGAGTCCTTCTATTTCTGGAGATACAACATGTTACAGTTTCCCTGTATCCTTAGTGTTACTAGCAGGGAGTCCGTACTTGCAAATGAGGATTATAATAATATATTTATACTATGTCTTAGCTTCCAAACAGATCTGGGGAGGTAGCGCATGGTATTGTGGGTTACAGGGCTGCCTCGAGCCTGTAAAAATAGCTCTCGAGCTATAGTATAGGCCGAGTCGGAGCCGAGGATCGGCTCCAAACCCATCCAGCAAGAAAGAAGACAATACAGAGATAAGATGATCAGCTTTAACAATTGGCTTAAACACTGGTGTCATTCAAAGGGGATCCAGTATCTGTCTGCCTGGGATGACATGCTGGACAAGCCACGCTGCTTCGCAAGGGACGGCTTGCACCTGTCACCCCTGGGATTCCGGATATTGGCAAAGGCTCTTGCCACCCCCATAGTGCCTTTTTTAGGCAAGGCTCAAATTCTAAACCTACCACCCTAGAACACAAAAGAGGAAAAAAACTAAGGGTAATGCTGCTCAATGCCAGAAGTCTAAATCTCAAAATGCACGCACTCGAGGCCCTTCTCAGTATGGAGAACATCGATGTCTGTGCTGTGACAGAAACCTGGTTCAAGGCTCCTGAGAGCACCCCAGCGCTATCAGGTTTTACCTCATATCATGCGTTCCGGCCCCAAAATCCGGACAATACCAAGAAAGGAGGGGGGGTATCCATATTCATCAAGGACACCCACACCTCAAGACTGGTGGCAACGCACGATGCATCGGAGACCATCCAGGTGCAATTAACCATAGGCAAGACTGCTCTGCAAATTGTAGCATGTTACAGGCCACCCTCACAAACTCAGGAACCTCACATGGCCTTCCTGAAAACACTCGAGGGGACAAATGTATCACCAAACACCATCATACTAGGTGACTTCAATTACCCTAATATAGACTGGGAACACTACTCAAGCTCAAACACCCTAGCCCAAAAGTTCCTGGAATTCATAAACTCAAATGCCATGGAACAACTAGTCACCATCCCCACAAGAGGAGATAACATACTTGATCTCATCATCACGAACATGGGAGCACAATGTTCAACACCGAAGTATACCCTCACTGGTGAGATCAGATCACAAACTAATCTCGCTGGAGGTCCTCATCCCACCCCCACCTGAAATAAAAGACCACAGTAAAGAACTTCTCAAAAGCCGACTTCACACTTCTAAAGACTAGTGTGGTCTCCTTTAAGGCCCCGAGCGGCATGGAAAACAATACTCAAGCCGCTGAATCACTTACAAATGCCTTCTACCAGCACCTGCAGGACTGCATGGTTAAGGCAATCCCAAGCAAAACAAAGACTCTTTGTACCAAAGGCAAGCGTCCGGTCTGGTGGACCCCAGCCATAAACAAACTCTACAACAAAAGGAGGAAGCTACTACAAGATAGAGCAAAATCCTTAAAAGGTAAGACACCCTTGATCACTATAAGTAAAAACTAAGAGCTCTCATAAAATCATCCAAAGCAAATTTCGAGAGAAAAATAGCTAAAGACTCAAAAGACAATCATAAGGCCTTCTTTAGCTATGTTAGAAACCTAGGAGGAAACTCCCAGATATGCTCAGAACTAGTTCAAAATGATGTGAAGATTACTGATCCTACAGACATTGCCAACATACTGGCTGACAGGTTCAGTGCAAACTTCTCCCCTCCCCAAAAGGAGAGATATCTATACCAAACGAGTGCAGCCCCCAAACATCTCCAGCGCCGGTGAGAACTGCTCTCTCAAAGCAAAAACACAGCATCCATGGGACCTGATGGTGTCCCCGGCTGTGTGCTCCACGAACTCAATGAGGAATTAAACCCACAGCTAGGACAGCTGTTTAATCAAAGTCTTACCTCTGGATACGTACCCAGGAGTGGCGCACTGCAACTGTGGTCCCACTTCACAAAGGCGGTGCCTCCACAGACCCTGGAAATTACCGCCCATTAGCTTGACAAGCCTTATCTGCAAAGCCATGGAGAGGATCATAATGGACCTCATAAATAAAGACATAGGGAATTTGCAGACTTTGGATCCAACCCAGTTTGGCTTTGTCAAAGGCAGATCATGCCTTTTAAACTTGGTTGACTTTTGAAACAGTCACCAAAGCCATTGATGAGGAAAGGCAGTCCATACAGCCTACCTCGATCTGGCTAAGGCCTTCGATACAATACCCCACTCGGGTATCATTGAAAAACTCATCAGCTTAAATGTTAACCCATACATCACAAGATGGGTTGCAAACTGGCTGAGTGACAGAACCCACAGGGTCAGAGTTGCTGGCGCCATGTCAGACTCAAAGCCTGTCACAAGTGGTGTCCCACAGGGCTCAGTCCTGGGCCCACTCTTGTTTGGCATCTACTTTTCCGAAGTACAAGCAAACACAGGAGGGTTATGGCTGACAAAGTTTGCAGATGACTGCAAACTGGCGCCATAGTAGAAAACACATCTGACACAGATATCCTTCAGAAGGGTCTCACAGAAAGCGGATAACTGGTGCCAGAGCCACGGCCTAAAGTTAAATGCCAAAAAATGCATAGTCATACCCTTCGGAAAAACAAGGTTACCCCTAGCTACCAAATAGGTGGCAATCCACTGAGCACAGAAGAAGTTATCAGGGACCTGGGGACCCAGGTTGACAGTAGTCTGTCATTCGACACCCATGTAGCTAAAGTAGTTAGGAAGACCTTCTACATTGCCCACCTTATCATGAAAGGATTCTCATCTAGATCAAGGGAGGTCATAGTCTCCCTTTACTCATCACTCATCAGACCAATGATTGAGTACAATGCCCCATTCGGAATGTATCTGACCCGACACTTGCAGCAGCTGGAGAGGCCACAAAGTTCCTCACCAAAAGGATAAAGGGTCTCAAAAATCTGTCCTATGCTGCCCGACTGAAAGAACTCCAGCTCTATTCAGTCGCACCGCTTGCTCAGAGGTGACCTTTGCCTAACATAGAAGGCCATGTCAAACCCAGATTTGATGAATATGCTTCACCTCAAAAAATCTAGATCCATCAGAGCCACAAGGGCGGGAGACTTAAACCTCGACACGGCTATTAATAGGATGTGCTGGAGGGATAGATTCATCACCCAAAGACTCCCTATGCTGTGGAACAAAATCCCGGTACATGTGAGGCAGAGCACCTCGCTGGCCTTGTTCAAGAGAAATCTTGACCAATGGATGGGAGATCGCAGATATACCCCAGGGATTACCTCAGTGTCACTGCTCGACAGAGGCACAGCAAAATAATGGGTATAGTTCCCCATACTAAAGAAGTGGCGTAAGCCACAAAACGATGGGCTAGGCTTGTAAATGCCCTCGGGCAGATAGCCTAGTATGAACCTATGAACCTAAGAAGAAGACAACTAACATGGAACGTTATGGTAAGAACATAACTTCTTATTATCTTCCATCAGGACAGGGTTTCTCTAAGGACAAACTCAACATTTATGCCTAAGGTAGTGTCCAGTGTGGCTCTTAACCAAGCCATTCATTTGCCTACCTTTTACCCAAACCCACAGAATAAAGGGGAGAGACTTTGCATTCTTTGGACATACACAGGCAGCTACGCTTCTACTTGGACAAAACTAAAGCTTTCAGAAAGACTGAGCAACTTTGTGGCATATCCTGCACGATCACAAGGAAAAGCTATCTCAAAGCAGACTATTTCAAAATGGATAGGACACTGCATTCGTTTCTGCTATTCACAACATGGCAGATCAGTGCCTAAGGGCATTAGACCACATTCTACCAGAGCAGCATTCACCTCAGCAGCCTTCCTCAGAGGAGTACCAACCAAGGATATTTTGGAGGCTGCAACTTGGACTTCAGTGCACACTTTTACTAAGCACTACCACTTACCTCTTTACTCTAAATCCAGAGCAGGCTTTGCCACTGCAGTTCTGCAGGGCCTTATAGCCACTCCTAATTCTATTTAGACCCAGCCACCCAACCTCAGCTTTGGGATTCAACCCAAGTGTAATGACTGCAACAGTGAAATACGATGAACATAGTACAGTTGTGTACCTACCATAAATGTAGATGGTCGAGTGTATTCACTGTTGCAGTCTTGGTTACCCACCCACCATCCCCCTTTCTTTGCTGGGACTTATCTGTACTTCTCTATTCTATACAACCTATGTGGTGTATTTGCTTGTACATGAAGGTATGGTTTATTTTCTTGCAAGCTGTTATAAGCAATTTTTTTAGCCTACCATTTTGGGGGCACCTGACATCTGGTGCAAGAAAAACTGAAGAAAATGGTGTTGGCTGCATCTTTTACCCCTGGCGCACTGACGTCAGGGAAGAGGTGACAGCAACTGACGCTGGACCAGGACTTTGGAATTCAGGCCGACTGCGAGTAGCCTGCCAGCAGGATAACCCAAGTGTAATGACTGCAACAGTGAATACACTCGAACATCTACATTTATGGTAGGTACACAACTGTACTTTGACAGTTGTGCAATATCAATAATCCCCAGGTTTGAGGAATATTCACCTTCTGCATAGATTGTGATAAATCAGAGTTAGTATGTGAAATTATCAGGGAATGTGTTGAGCTGGATATGCAGGGTATGGTGCTTGCCATCTTGCAAAAAACAGGAGTATTGTTTTGCATATTCTGAGGTAATGCATGTACCTGAGGATTTTATTGAGTTTTTTTTTTGTTGTTTGTTTGTTTTTTTACCTTTTTCTGTCTATGTGTTTCATGTCAGTCTTCTGGAGTTTAGACTAATTTCAGTAGATACACACACATTTGTATATATAGATAGATATACTTGTGCGTGTGTGTGTGTGTGTGTGTGTGTGTGTGTGTGTGTGTGTGTGTGTGTGTGTGTGTGTGTGTGTGTGTGTGTGTGTATGTGTATGTGTGTGTATATATATATATATATATATATATATATATATATATATATATACATATACACACACATATATATATATATATATATATATATATATATATATATACATATACATATTACACACACACACACACACACACACACACACACATTTAAACTGCTGCCCTTGCATGATGTTTCCAGTCCATTGTTTAGTTTTAAAGAATCTCTTCTTAATCTAGTGTCACTTGTAGCTTGCAGTTCAAATATCTCAATTCTGAAGTTGTCAATGTTTTCCTATTGTCCTAGACATTAATACAATGCTATCTACTTTCTTTCAGTTGTCATACTTAACTTTTTATTCATTCCTGTACTTGGAGCGCACGTTACAAAGGCTAACTTTATACTTTGTTGCCTTTTGTTTCTAACATATGATATACTAGTTTCATTTTTTATTAATTATTAATTTATTTCTTTTTCCACTTCCTCCCCACCCCCCCCCCACTGTCTCGGAACCTTTATTGGATACAAAGTAAATGCTTGCGGTTTGAAAACAAGAGGTCGTTTCACTGTGCAGCATGCAGTACACCTCTTCCCCTCCAGTTAGGGGATTTACGAAGGCTTGCACGGAGTCTAAGAGTAGTGTAAGACGGCAGACAGCCAATATGTCTGCCGAGCAATCCAGCAACAGCCGGCAGAGGTGTGCATGAGAGATTCTAAAGCTACTCTTGCACGGACAGTGTTATGTTATGCAAATTACCTCATTTGCTGCTGAAAGCTATGCAAATTAGGTAAATTTGTGATCCAGGAAACACTAACCTGTCCATGGAAGAGTAGTGTTATTTGCAGAAATGTACTCCATTGGTAACAGCGTACCATTCTGCAAATAGCTAAACGGAGCTAAGACAGCTCCAAATAAAGGATGCATCTAGTTGAGGAAACATGCCAATGGCCAAATATAAGGCCATTGGCATTTGCAAATGTTGTAAATCCTTAAAATACAGTTTTTTTCCCCCGATCGCCGATGTTTAAGTGTAGCACAGCAGCGGACAAACGTGCTGCGTTTTAAATAAAATGAAAAAAAGTGAAAAATAGCCACAAATGGGCATTTTCACTAAAAAGCTTGTTCTGCCATGCAGGTGAATGGCAGGCTGAAAACAACATGGCCACTGAGTAGTGGTTGCCAAGGGGGGAAGCTCAGTGTGAGAGATGTAACCAAGCATTAGTAGGCAATCCTATGCAAATGAGGATAAGGATAGTGAATCCCAATTTTCCCCGGCATGTGAGCCATGTCCCTAGAGTGCACGCACTCGAGGCCCTTCTCAGTATGGAGAACATCGATGTCTGTGCTGTAACTGAAACCTGGTTCAAGGCTCCTGAGAGCACCCCGGCACTATTAGGTTTTACCTCATATCATGCGTTCCGGCCCCAAAACCCGGACCACACCACAAAAGGAGGGGGTGTATCCATATTCATAAAGGATACCCGCACCTCCAGGTTGGTGGCAACGCCTGAGCTTCGGAAACCATCCAGGTGCAACTAACCATAGGCAAAACTGCTCTACAAATTGTAGCATGCTACAGGCCACCCTCTCAAACTCAGGAACCCCACACAGCCTTCCTGAAGACACTGGAGGGTATAAATGTATCTCCAAACACCATCATATTGGGTGACTTCAACTACCGAATATAGACTGGGAACATTACTCAAGCCCTAACTTTCTAGCCCAGCGGTTCCTGGAGTTCATAAATTCAAATGCCATGGAACAGCTAGTCACTGTTCCACGAGAGGAGAAAATATACTAGATCTCATTGTCACAAACATGGGGACAAAATGCTCCACACGAAGTATATCCCTCATTGGTGAGATCTGATCATAAACTAATCTCACTGGAAATCCACATCCGCCCCACCCCAAACAAAAAAGAACATAGTGAAGAACTTCTCTAAAGCAAACTTCACACTACTCAAGACTGGTGTGGTATCCTTCAAGGCCCCTGAGCCAGAGGAAACCACAACCCAAGCTGCGGAAGCCCTTACAAATGCCTTCTATGAACACCTCCAGGACTGCATGGATCAGGCAATCCCAAATAAAACCAAGACTCTTTCCACAAAGGGCAAACGTCCAGTCTGGTGGACCCCAGCCATTAACAAACTTAACAATAAGAGGAGAAAGCTATTACATGATAGAACAAAATCCATAAAAGGGAGGTCACCCCTGATCATTATTAGTAAAAAAATACGAGCACTCATAAAATCAACTAAGGCCAATTTTGAGAGAAAAATTGCCATGGATTCAAAGGACAATCATAAGGCCTTTTTCAGCTATGTTAGGAACCTGGGTGGAAACTCCCAGATATGCTCAGAATTAGTCCAAAATGATACAAAATCACTGAACCCACAGACATTGCCAACATACTGGCAGACAGGTTCAGTGCAAACTTCACCCTCTCCCCTAAAGGAGAGATAACTATCCGAGCCGAGTGTAGCCTCCCGGACATCTCAAATGCAGGTGAAAGCTGCTCTCTCTAAAGCTAAAACCACAGCATCAAAGGGACCGGATGGTGTCCCCGGCTGTGTGCTACACGAGCTAAATGAGGAATTAAACCGCACATAAGGCAGCTGTTTAATCTCAGCCTTACCACAGGATCGTGCCCAAGGATTGGCGTCACGGCAACTGTGGTCCCACTCCACAAAGCGGCGCCTCACGGACCCTGGTAATTACGCCCCATAAGCTTAACAAGTCTAGTCTGCAAAGCTATGGAGAGGATCATAATGGAGCTCATAAACAAAGATATAGGGGACTTGCAGACATTGGACCCGACCCAGTTTGGCTTTGTCAAGGGAAGATCATGCCTTTTGAACTTGGTCGACTTCTTGAAACAGTCACCAAGGCCATTGATGAGGAAAGGCAGTCCATACAGCCTACCTTGACCTTGCAAGGCTTTCGACACAATACCCCACTCGGTATTGTAGAAAAACTTACCAGCTTAAATGTAAACCCATATGTCACAAGATGGGTTGCAAACTGGCTTAAGGACAGAACCCACAGGGTTAGAGTTGCTGGCGCTGTGTCAGACTCCAAGCCGGTCACAAGTGGTGTCCCACAGGGCTCGGTCCTTGGCCCCTATTGTTTGGCATCTACTTCTCAGAAGTACAGGCCAACATGGGAGGACTTTGGCTGACAAAGTTTGCAGACGACTGCAAACTGGGCCATAGTGGAAAGTGCATCGGACACGGATATCCTTCAGAAGGGACTCACGGAAACTGATCGCTGGTGCCAGAGCCATGGCCTGAAGTTAAATGCCAAAAATGTATAGTCATACCCTTCGGGAAAAACAAGGTAACTCCAAGCTACCATATAGGTGGCAATCCACTAAGCACAGAAGAGGTTATCAGGGACCTGGGGACCCAGGTTGACAGTGGCCTTTCTTTTGACACTCACATTGCTAAAGTGGTTAGAAAGACCTTCTACATTGCCCACCTGATCATGAAGGGATTCACATCCAGATCTAGTGAGGTCATTGTTCCCCTGTACTCTTCACTTATCAGACCAATGATCGAGTACAATGCCCCATTCGGGATGTATCTCACCCGACATCTGCAGCAATTGGAGAGACCCCAAAAGTTCCTCACCAAAAGGATAAAGGGACTCCAAAATCTGTCATATGCTGCCAGATTGAAGAAACTCCAGCTCTATTCAGTCGCATACCGTCTGCTCAGAGGTGACATGTGCCTGACATACAAGGCCATGTCCAACCCGGAATTAATGTACATGCTCCACCTCAAAAAATCCAAATCCACCAAAACCACTAGAGCAAGCGACTTAAACCTTAGCACGGCTATAAATAGGACGTGCTGGAGGGATAGATTTATCACTCAGAGACTCCCTATGCTGTGGAATAAAATCCCGGTCCATGTGAGGCAGAGCACCTCGCTGACTCTGTTCAAGAGAAATCTAGACCTGTGGATGGGAGATCGTAGGTTTACCCCGGGAATCATATCTGTGTCACTGCTGGACAGAGGCACAACAAACTAATGGGCACAGTATTTTTTCATATAAGGGGTGGCGTAAGCCACAAAAATTTGGGCTAGGCTTATAAATGCCTTAGGGCAGATAGCCTAGTATAAACCTATGAACCTATGTAAGTGTAGGAGTAGGGGAGTAGTAGAGTAGAAGATAGGTGACATCATGAGGGGGTATGTCTGAAAGACTGTAAGCTGATTGGAGCACAGTGGCTTGTGTTTGCCCTGAGTTGCTCAGGATTGCAAGAGGTGTGTCTACAGTTGTCCTAGCTGAAAACAAGAAACCAAAGGTGTATACTCTGTGGATATATCTGAAATTTCTTGCAAACAGGCACACAGTGTGTGCGCGCATTTGCGCGGCGCTGCCTCTTGTGGAAACAGAAAGGGAAAAAGCAAGGAAAAGAAAGAAGTAGTAGGAAGTTAACCAAGGAGAACTAGCAGAGCTGCCAGGTGAAATATATCAGAATCAGCCAATTACACAGGCAGTAGACTAGCCCAGCCCAGCACTTTAAACTCTGCAAAAAGCAGTCTACCCTGTTTTTTCCCAAGAACTCTGCAACACTGCAGTTTACAAAGAGTGAAAACTTAAAAAGCTTAAGTCAGACAAAATGTTAGGGGCTGCTATTGCAATCATAAACCAGCATGTGCAAGATGCTGAGGGTGGTGATGTTGTGAATGCTGCTAAGCAACCCACAGTAAGGAATTGGAGAAGAGTGTACAGACCCAGGATAACCTACCAGGGGCTACATGAGCTGGAGATGGTGGAGCGCTATAGAGTGGACAGAGACCTCCTGCAGCAAATTGTTGAGCTGTGCCGGCCACGCCTCACACACAGAACCAACAGAGGGGAACCCATCCCAGTGGATACCAAGGTATGTGTTGACCTACGAATACTAGCTACAGGTACCTTCCAGAGACCAAGTTGTGATATGATGGGGGTTTCACAGGCATCAGCATCCAGGGTACTGCACCAGTTCCTGGATGCCATGTCAGCACATGTCAGTGAGCACGTATATTTCCCCAATTCCAGTGAGGCATTGGCCAGCAATATGTGTCTTTTCCACCAAATTGCGAAATACCCTGAGATAGTGGGTGCAATAGACTGCACACACATACACATCAAAGTACCACCCGGTGAGTGGGGTTGGGTCTACATCAACCGCAAGGGCTTCACCTCCATCAACTGCCAGGTCATGTGCAATGCCCAGGGCATAACAATGAATGTGTGTGCTGGCTGCCCTGGAAGCTATCATGATTCCCACATCTGGCATCTGACGCAGCTGTACCAGAGATTTGCCAATGGGGACATCCCTGACAGTCACCTAGTGAGGGATGCTGGATACGCACTGGAGTAGTGGCTGATGACACTCATCAGAAATGCGCACACACCCGAACAAGAACTCCATAATGGGGCACACGCACAAACAAGAAACATTATTGAGCATGTGTTTGGGATGCTCAAGTCACGGTTTTGGTGCCTGGACACATCTGGTGGAGCCTTGCAGTACTCACCAACTACATGTACCCAAATTGTCATGGTATGTGCCATACTACACAAGATGATCCTGTGAAAACAGCTGCAGCAGGAACAGCATGGGGCAGGGCCAAACAGCCCCCCACCATTGCCAAGGCCTGCACAGGCACAGCGTGACTCGGAGGAGGAACACCCTGAGCCTGCCGCAGTAGGCAGAAGGAGGCATGCCCAGTATGTCTTGGCCTTGGCAAAGAGGCAATGCATAGCACATACACTGACACAGTATGAACCCTGGAAATGACACCTTTCTCTGACTCGCACATACAATAAAAGGAATGCCTAACTTGACACTACCTGTTTTCAAACATGTATTGGGAGTGTACTATGTGCATCTGACATAGGCAGCCCTGCAGCACCACCTGAGGCTTGATTGCCCTATTTTAAGCAATATAAAGCAGTGCTAAGCACATTTTACTACTATTTAGCATATTTAAGCACAACTAGCACAACGTCGGGCAACGTTGGGCAAAGTCAGGCAATGTCGAGTAAAGTCGGGTAAACACGCTCACACCTGCTTTACTGTTCCTTAACCAGTCAGGTCTGCCCAGCAGGAAAATAAAAAGCAGTGACAGGGCTCGAACTCAGGATACTGTGCACTATACTCACAGTACTGAACCACTAAGCCATGACAGCATTTCATTGGCACAGACACAGCAGGACAATTGTAGACTAACGCAAACACAAACAAATGCTGTATCATGCCCTCTGAACTTCCCCCCAGGCCTATGCAGACAGATAACAGCAGGCCAGGCAGCGTGATGTGGGTTGGGTAGGCTATGAAGTCACAAACTAATATACGTGAAATTGGAAGCTAAGATCTGTAGTACAGTAGTATGCCTCATGCCAGTACGATAGGCAACAGTACAGACTGAAATGGAGTACCTGACATAGCAGTGCAGGCCTAGCAAATGTGTATGTGTCAGGTGAACCCCTCATCCTATGTACACCCACAGTAACAATCAGGTGTGCCCCCCGGTTAGAAATGTACAAATAATAGCTGTCCCCCCTGTATGTAGAAATGTTGATAAGTCTATGCAAAGTGACTCATGGAAGCCCTGCAGGCACAGCGTGCTTCCTGTCGATGTACAACACAAAGGTGAGCCCTGAAATAAAAAAACAACTTGATTTTTCACACACATATAGTATATATGTCCATACTGGGCATGCTCTCACACACAAACAAATTTAGCAAATTTCAGTCAGCAACATACTGAAAGGCCATACTGAGCATGCTCACACATGTAAATAAACAAAGCAAATGTCAGTCAACAACATACTAAAATGTCATACTGGGCATGCTCACACACTTAGGCCATGTCTGAGTACAACAGTGGGCCACGCATATCTGGCAGTTGCAGTTCTTACCCCAGAAACTTATCACTATTCACCAATCCTGCCTTGCGCACACTGTTATATGAAAACAGACCCATATAATGTATTGGACTCCTGTCATAATCAAACTATATACTACAAGTACTTAAGTTGTTCAAGGAAAGTGAAAATTCAAAGAAGATCAATAAATCTCTGATCAGTATCATCAATAAACAATGAGCACTCCTAACATTATCCAATCCATGTTCTGGCAAAAATATTGTCAAAGAGTCCATAGAGAACCATGAAGCTTTCTTTCGCTATATCATAAATATCAATGTAAACTCATATATATTCTGAGTCAGTGCAAACTGTAAATGAATACATGTACATGACTGACATTGCCAATATCTTGTCAGACAGGTTCATACATATTTACCCCCCTCTCACTGACAAAAGGGCCCATTATCATACCTGGAGATTGTGAAAACCCAGAAATCACATATACAATGGTTAAACAGCACTTTCCAAACCTAAAAACACAGCGTCTATGGGATGACATGGTTTCCCTAGCTGTGTCATATGTGAACTCCAAAACAAACAGACCCTGCACCTAAACAGTCTGTTGAGACTCACCCTCTGTTCAGGATATGAAACTGTTGAATGCATTACAGCAACTTTTGGCACACTCCACAAGTGTTGGTGCACAACAGACCATGTGGACTATTGTCTTATAAGCCTATTAAGCTTGGTCTGCAAGGCCATGGAGTCCATCATGATGGAACTCATAAACAGAGGTATTCGGAGCCTACAAACACCCAACCCTACCAATTTTGGTTTGGTCAGGGGCAGATCATGGTTGCCAAACCTGCTAGACTGTTTTCAAGGCAGTCACCCAGGACATACATCAATGAAATGAGCTACACACGTCACACATAGACCTTGAGAAGCCCTTTTCCAACATCTCAGACACATGTCGTATCCACAAAATCAACAACCTGTGCATAATATGTATGTCATCTGATGGATTGCCAACTGGGGCACAGATAGATCCCACAAGGTAAGAATTGTGGTCTCCTGTTCAAGCTGGTAACAACTGCTGTCCCCCATGGCTCAGTCCTGGGACCCCTCCTGGCTGGTGTATACTTTTCAGAAATACAGTCAAACACACGAGGGCTATGTTTGGCAAAGTTTGTGGATGACTGCAAAAAAGTTGTCATAATCGAAGTTTGGGACAACAGAGACATCCTTAAAATGGGTCTCAGTCAGACAGATGTGGTGTCAAAATTATGGCCTCGAGCTACAGTCATACAAATACCACATAGGTGCCAACACCCTAAATATGGAGGTGATAATAAGGGATCTATGGACACATGTGGATAGTCATCTCTACTTCCGGAAACACATTCACAAAGTGGTCAATGTGTTCCGACAAACTGCCAAGGTCTTTGCATGTAGGTCAAAGGAGGTTCCCTCTACTCATCAGTCATCAGACCCATCAGAGTGTACCACAACACACTTGTGATGTATCTGACTAGGCACCTTCAGCAGCTGGAAAGACCACTTAAGTACCTCAACAAGAGGATTACTGGCCTCAAACAGTTGCCCCATGCAACAAGACTGAATTTAACTCAATCTGTACTCTGTTGCTTACTGTCTACTCAGGAGATCTCTGCCCAACAGACAGGTCCATGTCCAATGCAGAACTGATGTACATGCACTGTCTGAAGTAAACCCAAGCTCACTGTACCACATGCTCTAGGGATATCATCATCACAACATTAAATAGAACATGTTGGAGAGATACATTACTAACTCACAGACTTCCCTTGCTTTGGAACAGGCTCCCAACCTACATTAAGCCAAGTCCCTCAATGACACTCTTCCAGAGGACCCTTGATCAGTGCATGTGAAACTGAACTGTCACACCATGGATCACTTCATCAGCTCTACTACACAGAGGCCTAGGGACCTAACTCCATGGGTGGTGGTAGCTGCACACTCTGGCCATACTAATGTATGCCTTCAGGCAGATAGCCTGTTACCTACCTATGTACCTAAATTATATATATATATAGGGGGAACACAGTGTAATAAGCCAAAGATGGATGGGCAGAGATGTGTGTAAGAGGGTGACCATGACAGGGAGCCATCCAGGACTGTCCCACCCAGCACACATCCCAGTGGCACAAAAGACATGAGGTGCACATCTCTCCCACTGTACATAACAGCCACCAGTATCTGTAAGCATTACAGTGTATGTGGTCCATGTGCCTGCTGTACAACATGACTGTACAATGAAGTACACATCTACTATCTGTAGACATGTACCTGTCACATAGGTTCATAGGTATGTAGTAGACTATCTCCACGAAGGCATATGTCAGCCTACACAAGTTGTGCAGCTTTCAGCACACCATTGGGTAGTCTCCCAAGGCCTAGTTCTAGTGGGGCTGCTGATGTGATGCCTGGCATAAATTGTCTGTTTCTCATCCACTCATCAAGGTTCCAGTTGAAGAGTGGCAGCGAGGGGTTCTGTCTGATGTACGTTGGGACTCTGTTCCACAGTAAGGCAAGTGTCTGGGATGGTACTCTATCCCACCAGCATGTTGTATTCATCGTTCTGATGAGGTTCATATCCCTGGAATGTGTAGGGCGACTCAATGTTGTTATCTGTAGAATGGAGCATGTTCAACAGTTATGTGTTGGGCATGGCTCTGTATGTTAGGCAGAGTGTGCCTCTGAGTTGGCGGTACGCAACGAAGAACAGATTTAGTTTTACCAGTTGTGTTGCATAACACAACTGTTTGAGGCCAGTAATCCTCTTGGTGCGGTATCTATGTGGTCTCTACAGCTGCTGGATATGCTAAGTCGAGTACATCCAAAATGGTGCACTGTACTCAATGATGGGTCTGATGACGTAAGAGTAGAGTGCCAACACTACCTCTTTGGATCCTGATGCAAACCCTTTGTTGATTAGGTGGGCCACATAGGATCTCCCAATCACTTTGGCAACATGGTTGTCAAAGGAAAGATGACTATCTACTTGTGTCCCCAGATCCCTTATCACCTTGTCATTTTTAAGGGAGTAACACCTATGTGGTAGTTTGTGGGTATTTTGTTCTCAACAAAGAGGATCACTATGCATTTCTCCACAGTGAGCTTGAGACCATGATTCTGACACCACACATATGTCTCATAGAGTCCCTTCTGGAAAATATGTCTGTCTTCCGGGGACTCTATTATGGCAAACACTTTACAGTTCCCAGCAAACTTAGTCAACCACAACCCTCCTGTGTTGGCATGTACATTTGAGAAGTCTATACCAAACAGGAGGGATCCCAGGACTGAACCCTGGGGGACACCAGTCGTTACTGGTGTAGAGTCTGACATGTAGCCAGCAACTCTTAATGTGTGGGATCTATCTTTAAGCTAGTTTGCAATCCATCTTGTGATGTATGGATTCATGGCCAGGTTGGTGAGTTCATCTATGATACCTGACTGGGGAATGTTGTCAAAGGCCTTAGCGAGGTATAGGTAGGCTGTGTTGAGTTCATTTCAATCATCTGTAGCCTGGGTAACTGTCAAAGAAATCCTCCTAGTTCAGGAGGCATGGTCTGCATTTCACGAAGCCAAACTGGGTGTGCTCAACTGTGTGAAGGTTCCCAATCTTTGTATTGTTGACTTCCATTATGATTGGCTCCATTGCCTTGCAGAACACACTTGTCAGGCTCATAGAGCATGAATGCCAAGGGGTTCTGTAGCCCCACCCCTGTATGGTGTGAAGAACGTTGCTGTGCAACATTCTATGGGTACATATCCTGTAGAGAGGATGTAGAGAGAGGTGCAGGCATCCTTGATGAATATGGATACATCCCCACCCTATGTGCTATGATCCAGGTTCTGATGCTGGATGGTATGGAATGAGTAGTATCCTGGTAGTGCTGGAGTGCTGTCTGGAGCCTTGAACTAGGTTTCTGTTACTGCACAGATATCAGTATTCTCCATAATGAGAAGTGCCTCAAGTGTGTGCATCTGGAGACTGAGACTTCTGGCAGTGAGTAGTAGCATTTAGTTCACTTTGTGGTTATTTGTGTTGGTTATGGGGTTTGGTTTGTCCTGTATGACCGGTGTTCCACACCTGAAGTCAACGCCTCATTGGTCCGATCTGACCATAAGCTAATTACCCTACATATCCACATTCTGGACCCACACCCCCATTAAGGAAACCATGTTAAAAATGTCTCCAAAGCCAACTTCATGCTTCTTAAGACAGAAGTGCTGAACTGCAGGACACCCATGCAGATGGACAATACATTTACGACTACTGAATCCTTCACAACTGCACTTTATAAGCACTTACATGACTGCATACATCGTGCTATCCCAAACAGAACCAAGATGCTATCCTCCAAGAAAAGGAAGCCAATCTGGTGTTCCCCTGCCATAAACAAACTGCACAACAGAAGGAAGAAACTGTTACAAAAGAGGGTAAAATCCCATGAGGGGAGGAGCTCCATGGTCAACATCAGTAAGAAGCTGTGATCCCTGATAAAATCCTCCAAAGCTAGTTATGAAAACAAAATTGACACTGATTCTAAAGACAACCACAAAGCATTCTACAGCTATGTCAAGAATCTCAATGGCAACACTCAGATCTTCTCTGAGTTACAGCTCAGTGGCACTAAATATACAGACCCAACTGATATTGCCAACATCCTGGCAGATAGGATCAGTGCTAACTTTACCCCCCTCTCACCCATGAAAGAGCACATCTCTATAATGGAAGACTGCAAAGTTGCTGTCATCACGGCTGCACAGGTAAAAAACACTCTCCAAAGCCAAGAACACAGCATCCATGGGACCAGATAACATCCCAGGCTGTGCTCTACACAAACTACAGAACGAACAGGCACCACACCTACGTACCATGTTCAGTCGAAGCCTCAACTCAGGCTTTGTGCAAGCTGAATGGCGCACAGCGACGGTTATCCCACTACACAAGGGGGGAGCCACCACGGACCCCAGCAACTAGCGCCCCATTAGCCTGATGAGCCTGCTCTGTAAGGCCGTGGAATGTATCATCCTATAACTTATAAAAAAAGACACTGGTAATCTCCAAACCATGCTGGGTTTGTAAAAGGCAGATCATGTCTCCTAAACCTGACAGACGTCATTGAAGCAGTCACCAGAACCATAGACAAGGGTAAGGTGGTTCACACAGCCTGTGTACATCTTGCCACGGCTTTCAACACCATCCCCCACTCTGGAATTATAGATAAACCCACTGAACTAGGTATAAATTGCTATGTCACATGATGGGTTGCCAACTGGCTCACTGACAGAACACACACTGTGATAGTAGCAGACTCTAAGTACGACTTTGGACCAGTGACAAGTGCAGTACCACAGGGTTCAGTCCTGGGTCCTGTCCTGTTTGGCATCTACTTCCCCGAAGTAAACTTTAACATGGAAGGTCGGTGGCTAATGAAGTTTCCAGATGACTGCAAACTAGGAGCCATAATTGAAACTACTAAAGATGTGGACATCCTACAAAAGGGCCTCCCTGAGCCAGATGCCTGGTGTCAAAGCCATGGCTTCAAGCTCAATGCCAAAAAGTGCATTGTCATCCCCTTTGGTAAAAACTCTGTAGCTATGAACTACAACATAGGCAGTAGTATACTTAACACTGAAAGTGTGATAAGAGACCTTGGGTCACAGGTGGACAGTGGACACAACTGTGATAATCACATCCCCACAGTAGTCAAGAAATCCTTCTACGTGGCACACCTCATCACAAAAGGTGTCTCATGCAGAATAGAAGAGGACATTGTTCCCCTCTACTCATCACTCACTAGATCCATAATAGAGTACAACGCCCCTTTTGCTATGTACCTCACAAGACATCTACAACAACTGGAAACCCTGCAGGAATACCTCACAAAGAGCATTAGCAGCCTGAAATACATGCCATACACAGACCGTCTCAAAATGCTCCAGCTGTACTCTCTCGTATATTGCCTACTCAGAGGTGATCTATGCCCAACATACAAAGCTATGTCAAACACAGAGCTGTTGGACATGCTCCACGTAAAACACTCACAATCCCTCTGATCTTCGGCCCCAAAACCCAGAGTGAAATACAAAAGGAAGGGGTGTATCCATTTACCTTATGGATACCCACACCTTCAGGTTGGTGGCACAGCATGAGGCCTTGGAGACCATGCAAGTGCAACTAACATTGGACAAAGCTGCTTATCAGATTGTAGCCTGCTACAGATCACCTACCTTGTCTCAGGAACCTCACTCAGTATTCCTGAGAACAGTGGAAAATATAAAGGTCCTACCAAACACCATTATACGAGGAGATTACAACTACCCAAACATTGACTGGGAGAATTACTCGTGTACAACGTCCTTTGCCCAATGCTTCCTAGAGTTTAAAAACTCAAACGCCCTGGAACAGCTGGTCACCATGCCCAGTAGAGGTGACAACATACTGAACCTGATCATCACCAACATGGGGTGCCAGTGTTCCACAACAGAGATAAACCCCTCGCTGGTAATATCAGATCATAAAGTAATCACACTGGACATCCACACCCCCCCCAGTCAAGGAAACCACTGTGAAGAAATTTTCAAAAGCAAACTGCACACTTCTCAAGACCAAAGTGGAAAGTTCCAAAGCCCCCTTGCTATAGGATAATGCTATACAGTCTGCAGAATCATTTACAAGTGCATTCTGTGAGCATCTACAGGGATGCATGGATCGAGACATCCCAAATAAAACCAAGACGCACTCCTCCAAAAATAAGAAACCAATCTGGTGGTCGTTGCCCATAAATAAGCTATACAACAGAAGGAGGAAACGAACACATGATAGAGCAAACTTCACAAAAGGAAAGGCATCACTGATCATTATTAGGAAGAAACAATGATCGCTCATGAAACAATCCAAGGCCAGTTTCTAAAGGCAAATTGCCAAGGAATGTAAGAATAACAACCACAAAGCCTTCGTTAGCTATACCAAACATTTAGGTGGCAACTCTCAAATATGCTGTCAACTACTGCAAAATGGCAAAAAATACACTGAACCAACTGACATTGCCCACATCCTGGCGGACAAGTTCAATGCAAACTCCCCCCCCATCGCCCCCAAAAGGGCCTGTGTCCATCCCAGGAGAATGCAGAGCCTCAGACTTCATGGACATGCAGGTGCAAACAGCCCTCTCCAAAGCTAAGAACACAGCATCAATGGGACTGGATGGTGTCCCAGGCTGCGTCTTACACCAGCCCCAAAAGGAACTACACCCTCACGTACATTCACTGTCCAGACTCAACCTTACCACAGGCTATGTACCCAAAGAATGGCATAAAGCAATAGTCATCCAGCTCCACAAAGGTGGTGCCACAACAGAACCTGGAAACTGTTGCCCTGTAGGCCTACTCAGCCTGGTCTGCAAAGCTAGGGAGCAAATTATCATGGAACCCATAAACAGAGACATTGTGAACCTACAGACACTGGACTCTACCCACCTTGGCTTTCTTAAAGGCAGATCCTGCCTCCTAAACCTAGTTGACTTCTTTGAAACTGTTACCAAGGACAAAGATGGAAGTGAAAGTAGTCCACACAGCCCAACTGGACCTCACTAAGACCTTTGACACCATTCCCCACTCTGGCATCATGGACAAGCTTACCAGCTTGAACATTAACACCTATGTCACAGGATGGGTGGCCAACTGGCTCACAGATCAGACACACATGTTCAGAGTTGCGGGTGCCATGTCCGACTCTAAACCAGTCACAAATGGCATCCCACAGGTCTTGGTCCTGGGACCTCACCTATTCAGTAGATACTGCTCAGAGGTACAGGCAAGCACAGGAGGAGTATGGCTGAACAAGTTTGCAGATGACTGCTAACTGTGGTCCATAATCGACTCTACGGCTGACATAGACATCGTCCAGAAGGGTCTTACAGAGACAGATACCTGGTGTCAAAACAATGCCCTCAAGCAGAATGCCAAAAAAATGCATAGTCATCCCCTTTGGATAAAACAAAGTGTGCACAAATTACCACATAGGTGGTAATCCAGTATGTACAGAGAATGCAATTATGGCCCTGGGGACCCATGTAGATAGTAAACTCTCCTTTGATGATCACATTGCCAAAGTGTTTAGAAATTCCTTCTATGTAGCCTGCCTAATGTCACCTAATGTAACCCACTTTGTCTAGTCTGATGATGTCACCATCCTACAAATATACCTGTGGAAAGGAGAACTCCCAATAATGTGTATAGCGCTTTGTGTTAATGTGTACTGCTCTAGTATCATAAAGTAGTTAGGTAGGGGTTTGAATCCTGCACTTGGTGACTGTATGTGTGCTCCACGTGTGTGACACTGTTGGTCAATGTGATGTGGGTTTTGCTTTTACTACTGTATGACATATCACAATGACAACAGTATGTGCATTACACATGTCAGGTAGCTGTGTGGCAAATACATATACATACATGTGACCTCAATTATTTCATAGGTGGGAACCCTGCTTTCTCCATGAACACATCTGTTATCTTTGCCAGAGTGTGCTGCCGCTTTCCAAACCTTAGGTCACATCTGTATGCTTGTGACAAGCCTAGCCACTGCAGTGATCCCTGGCCTACGTCATCCGTTTCATATACACTCATTACGGTTTCTATTGAATAGTGTGAGTGAGGGTTTATGCCTGAGGTATATTTGAAACCTGTTCAAAAGCAGCAAAGTCTGTCAAAGATGGCTAGTTATTATAGGCGTGCAACAACCTTTGTGGATATGCATGCAGATCCCTTATTGCTTATGTGATCCACAGAGGGATTTCCAAAACCCTTTGGAAATGTGATTATCAAAGGAGAGATGACGTAACACATGGCTCTATGTATGCATCGGTACCTGTTCAAAATTATGGGGGCTACTACCTATGTGGTACTCTGGGGATACTATGTTTTGTAAAAGTGGATGACTATGCTTTATTTGGCTTATAGCTTTACAGCATGGGTTTGACACCAGGTATCTGTCTGTATGATACCCTTTTGGAGGATGTGTTTGTCATCTGGAGAATGCATCATAGCCCACAGTATGCATTGCCAAACATGGCCAGACATATCCCTACTGTGTTTGCTTGTACATAAGAAAGCTATATGGCAAACAGGAGTGGTCCCAGGACTGAGTGCAGGTGAATACCACTGGTTACTGGCATAGAATAGTACTTGAAGGCTGCAAATGTTACTGTGTGTCCTACATCTGTGTGTCAGTTGTCATGACATCATCTAACAATTGTTTACGGTCAGGCTGTTGAGGTTATGTATACTGCCAGAATGCAAGCCAATGACAGATAGTAACAACAGTATCCCCTACAGCACAGTGTCAAACCGTGTCATACACACACGTGTACTCAAGTTCCAAAATGTGTGTAGTACAATGCATACTGGCCACCAATAGGAACTATGAAGTGTTAACACTGTTTAATACAGGGCATGTCACCCTGCCCATGTGTCCAATATGCACATACATGCAGACAGTGCACCTCAACCATGTTCACAAATATACACCTGCAAATCTATGCTGCACACATCCCACACTTAATGTCCACTCTCTAACACATGCTGACCAAACTGCACACATCAGCCAAGTGGCACATGGGCAGACAATACACAATTGGAATAAACACTGGTGTAAACAATACTACATTGATAATTATAGCTTTAATGCATCATGCCTGCTCAGCTACACCTTCAAGGATATCATTACACTTTACTGCTGACAACATGCTAACATTGTTATCCTGTTATAAAGTCACCCTGTGCATCAGCATCATGTTAGCCTGTTCCTGCATCAGTGTTACAGATGACAGGAGGTGGCACAGGTTTCATCATATGCACAGGGTGTGTTGTTGGTTTGCCAGAGGCCTACATTGAGCCATACAATCGACATGTGTGTGTGAGTGTGTGTGTGAGGGCCAAGAGTACTGTTATGGGCCAATGTGAATGTAATGTGTGCGGATATGTGTTTGCCCTGGGTGTCTGGTTTATGTGTGTGTGTCTGCATGCACACATTTCCACCAGTTGGCTGCCATATACGGGGATTTGTGGGACAGCTACTGACTGTACCTGGCAGGCTTTACAGATCACCGTCTCTGGCCACGGATACGGAACCTGTGCCTGGCAGGGGTGCTACAGACAGTATCAGGTACTAATCCAGACTGGGTATTATCCTCAGAGGTTAACATATGTCCACTGGATCCAGGTCCCTGCTGGGACTGGCCAGAGCCACATGCACGTGTTCTTCTAGGACGGTCTATGGACAGCCCACCCCCAACATTGCTGGGGTTGGTGCTGGCACTATGGGAGCGGCTATGACTTGATGGACGTCCATGGCGACTGCCAGCTGATGATGTTGCTGGCATACGTCCATGTCAACGTCTCAACCATCCCGCACTGTCCTGATGCATGGGCATGACATTGTGGAGGACATCTAATGTCACACCCCAACGTCTATCAATGACCACTGTGTAATTACGTATGGCACCTGCTAGGTCACGGATACTGTCATTTACAGAGGTGTTATGAGCCCTCTGTGCCCTCAGTCCCTGTCTGGTGTACCGCTCCATACGTGCCTGTGCCTCCATGACAGCCTGGAACATGCATGTGGTTGTAAGAGTTGTGGCACGTCTGACAGGGGCATGATGACCAGCAGTGCTCTGACGAGGACCCCTGGACATCTGCCTATGTGGTACCATTCCAGACATCTGGCTATGGCTGCTGTGTCCTGATGCATGTGCCATAGATACCACACTGTCCTAGCTAAGGGCATTGGTGATGATGGATGTACAGGCAGTATGACTGTGTGCATGGATGGGGTGGAGACTTGTGTACTGTCAATTGGTGCCCCAACAACAGACCCTGACAAACATGCCTGTGCCTCAACACACCTATCCTCATTATCACTATTTGTGTCAGTGACATCAGGTTCCCTGCTGTACTGAACCAGCCCAACCTCAGCACCTGTGAGAGTAAAACAGGAAACACACATTAAGACCTGTACATGATGTCAGAACACATGCACACATGAACACATGCACACAAATACACTCCTCACTAAAGCAGACACACACACAAACACACACACACAGACACACACACACACACACACACACACACACACACACACACACACACACACACACACACACTATCAGCAATCTCAGAACATACTCAATAGCAGTTGATAGTGGGGTACAGTATCACAAGCCAAACAGTCATATCACACTTGTCAGCATGCAGGACGTGTTGCTCAACAGCATGCAGTGCGAGTGTAGACAGTCCTTGTTACTAACAGTGTACATGGCTTTGATGCATGTGTTTTGTTGTTCGGTAATTGGCCTCCCCCTGGAACGCAATGTATACATGGACACAACATTGCTCTGCAAGTATTAAAAACTCTTTAATGTACTGTGCACCATCACTCACAGGTATACATACCATGGCTGGATTTGTATCTGTGTGTCACATAGATATCCAATTCTGATTAGAGCCTCCATGTCTTTAGCAAATAATTGTGGACACAGTTTTAGCTCATGCATGATGTGTATACACACAAGATCAGTGGTGCATGTATAAATGATGGAATACCATTGGTCCACATAGCCAATGTACAGTAGCTATGGTGAGTGTAGATCATATTGTGGACATGCCAGTGTCATCCATGACATGGCATGCTAAAACACAAATGCATATTTAAACATCACACATACCCAATGTGTGTCATATGACCTAGCCACTCAATAGCATTTCAAGACATATATGTGTCGGTTGTGCAAATGGTGATTGGGATGCATATTGTTTATAGGTGCATATGTTTGCACACACACAACATTGAGGTGTATAGCAATGAAAGCTATGTGTAGTACTGTGGTTACAATAACTGGATGGGGTGTAGTACCATAAGCCATCATCATGAAGCATCATGTGGTCACTCAAGGCTACAAATATGTCCCAAACCAGCACCTATCATGCTGTACCAGAACTGCACTACCATGGCTACATTCACCATTTCACAGCCAGTTGTTACATGGGTTTGTAAGGAGGCCAATAAGGAGCATTGCCTAACATGAATGTGTTGTGTGTTGCAGTGTGTTTCACTGCCCCATGATAGGCCTCTACCCCTCAGGTATATTATGTGTGCTGTGTGGATGACATTTGGGATACTGGAGTGTGACTTTACAAAGGGTTTGTGAATACTTCATGTGTAGCATGTTAACATGTTCTGTGTATGACATAGTTGTGTATGTTGTGTGCATGCATATCGACTCTGCCTGTCCAATGGTCACTACAGTGTAGCCACATTTGTTTGAGATGGTCTGTGTATTGCATGTGTTTGAAGCAGCTAATCACATTAGTGAGATGTGCGTAGTCTCACAGCAAACATGCACAGCATGCATTATGCGTAGGTGTGTTACATGTGTACATGGCCTACACCTTAACTATGACATGCGCTTTTTATTTGCAATAATAAATGTAGAGCACACTCACCACCATGTGTCCGCTGCCTTGCTGTGACACCAGAGGGACCTACATGGATATGAGACAGTTTGTCATTGTCGACAACTGTGGCATTGCTGCTGTGGGTTTGCAATCTTACAGTAGTACAACAGTTTACATTCACAGGCCTACAGATTATGTTCCAAATGATCAGTATTGCACAGCAACAGGCTCCACATCTTCTAACTACACAGTACACATCTTATATATGCATGATCTACCAATAGAGGTAACAGTAGTCTACAGATATGCCATGTTACCTGCACGCTCCGTGTGTTCTTGCTGGGTGGCCCCAACCTCCATCAAGGTAAATGTCTGCTGTTGTTGTTGTTGGGCAGGAGCCACCAGGCTCAGGAGCAGCTCCTTCACTCTGGTGAGGGGGGGGGTGGATGTTAACCCCACCATCTGTTGCAAGCTGTTGTCTACGGACATCAGAAGCACGCTGACGGACATGTCTCAGTAAATCACTGCAGTGATGGCGTACCTGCTCATATGTCTGGTTATGCATGCCTATGTCATTTACCCTCTGGACAACATCTTGTCACAGTGCAGCACACTCATGCTGGTCTTGGCTGGTTCTCGAGAATAGTAGGCTGTAGTGCTGAATCAGACAGCTGGTAATAATGTCATCCTCAGCAGTACTGTAGCTGGGATTACGATGGTGGGCCATGATCCCTGGAAGACAAAGAAAAAGTATGTCTGAGCAAGTCGTATGGCACACTTAACATTATACAGTACAGATATCACTGACCTGCCATATATAGCAACCTATTAGTTGACTGAGATTAAACACTTTCAATACCACTTATCAGTGCTCACCCCACAACTGCTTGAAAGTGCCTGGCACGCTCTATATAATAAACCATGTTCTGCACAACAACAAAATAAAATCACTATATAAGACTATACAACAGTACATGGCACACTGTATGCGACACAATGCACCACCTAGCCACAGAAGGTATAGATCAAACAAATGCATAAAGAAATATGTCATCCATTGCAATGTTTTTAAAGTCCATTTACAGTATTATCATTATACCACGCAACTTGTTGATGGCAAACCCGTGGCCAAAATATGTGCACAATTGTGGATATAGGTGGCATACTGCTGTAGTAAACTATAAATGTTGCTAGATACGCAGTTATATCTTGTAACACACATATGACAGAGTACATGTTACAGGCATACCCACACACACATCAGACATAATTACAAGACACAAAGGTATGGCAACCAACCCAGATAAGCTTTACATGTGTATCATACTTCTGTGTGTCAGTACTTACAAAACCTTAAGCCTGAGGAATGTAATCTGTGAGGACTACAGGGACCACACAAAACAGTGGTTCCAAGCAATGTGGACATACACCATACTTTGCTGTTTAGGCCTACAGCTTCAGGTAGTACTACAGTTCATACAAGATTTGGATTCAACATCAGTACCAATCAATAAGCATACATGTAGTGCTTTAGCCTCCAATGACACACCCCAGTTAACACCAAGAGACTACATCAGACTGTATGCCATAGTTCTTTATCTGCCTGGCAGCAGCATGCAAAGCTTTTGCTGGGATCAAAGCAAGGACACATAATACCATGACAGAAACAGTTTCCCACTAAGCTATCCCACAAATACACATCTTTGACACATTCACCAACACAATGACCATCACACTCAGTCAACTTTACATAGAATATATTGCAACAAGTAGATGTGGGTGTGTATTACTATATATGACTCTCTCTCTCTCTATATATATATATATATATATATATATATATATACATACATACATACATATACACATCCATTGGTTTACATATACATATAGGCACATATACAGTCCACCTTTCATGGTGGGAATATCAATTATACAAAGGATGTGAGGTATACCGTAATGTAATAATATCGCACAGTCTTGTGAGAAATACATTGAAAGTGTTCTCAGCCCAGGTAGCTTTAGCAGGCCTCATTGGCTGCAACATTGCAAACTGAACAAAACACACACAGTGTTTAACCACCACATGTCATATACGAGCACTGTATGCTGTCTTGTTTGTTACACACTAAAACCTACATACAAATATGCACATAACCTTCACCAACATATGTATGTCCACCCTTCACAAACAGTTGCAATATGTCCCTTGCTCTATGCACATATACAGATGTTAATATATATGACACATATATCTCTCCATATGTGTGTGCCATACACACACAAGGTCCACACTGTTGTAAGTCCCTGGACCTCACAGCTGAACTGTTGGGCCTTGCTGCAACATGAACAGGTGTCACATGTGAACACACAGTAACATTAGAGGGGGTATATATAGCTGCAAATGCTAGATTAGCATACTAGCCTGGTACAGCAGTTGCCACTGCTAAGCTAAACTTTAATATGACTATCATGCATGTGTTACACTGTCGCAACCAGGTTTATATAAATGTTTGCGCTAATCCCCCAAACAGCCATTGTCCACGCTACTAGACAGAACACAGATAACATGGATCAGATGTTTGACATTTAATGCTGAACTACATATTTCACAGTTATGTCCCACTGCACACAGCTACACACTGAATTGTCCATGGCAGTAATTAAGCAGGACATCTGTGCATAGATACGTACTGCTGCCACACATGAATGGTTCACATTATGTAGAGTACTCTTCAAAAACATCTACTACATGCCAGTAAATACATATCTGTTACATACCTTTCCTTTGTATGAGTTGGTATTATTTATTTTCCGTTTTCCTTTTGCTTTTCACTGTCTCTCTCCCTGTCTCTCTCTCTCTCTCTCTCTCTCTCTCTCTCAGTCTCTGCAATAGAGATATTGAGTTTGTGGGCAGCAATTACAGCCTGCTTTTATAGGTATTTGCACATGTGCATGTGATGGCCTCTGCACCAATTGGTGGCCACCATTTGCTAATTGCATGCAGCCTGCTGTGTGGTAATTGCAGTAATCACTGTCATAGCAACCCAATGCTATAAATTGCTAACTCAGGTAGGCGTAGCCCTTTCAGCTTTCCAAAATGGGGATCATGCTTGTTTGCTGTGGACATCGTTATTTAAGTCAGAAGGTTGGTATAGTTCTTATATCTGAAGCCAGGGGTGTAGCCAGTGATTTGAATGTTGTACTCAGACCTGAATGTTGCTCCTTCCAGTACACACTTGTCAGTGTAGAATTGTACTCACCCCTCCAAATGCTAACACAAGATACATGGGAGTATGTACTTTATTTTCTAATTATACAATTAACTGCCATACAAAAGTAGTTATTGAGATGTATTCTTATGGCACATGAACTGTTTGTGAACTGCTATACTGTGAATATTAATTTACTCACTTCTGAACAGTTTGTGATTTTTTAGTGTTGACATTAGCACAGGCTGCTCAAGAAAACTGGACACATTTCAGTACTGAGTATGCCTACCTACATCCTTGGTAGACCCTGAACACACAGGTATATTGTACATTTGGGTAGGGGTGCAGAAGTACAGAGAGCATTATGTATTATTGTGTGAATTTTATCTTGCTGGACTTAAAGGGTTGCTGTGTACCTATTAGTTTATCAAGGCAAGTAGTCTGCATAGCTTCCAACTGTGGACCTATCCAGATGGTGGCCAGAGATTAGCCTGTTATTCTTTATCTGTGCACCACACCGGTCTTTTCAGCACTGGAACAATGGCATTGTCACAGTTGGTTGCTACCAGTACATGGCTACATCCTTTGGTATTTCAGTGTTGTACTCCTACATAAGGGTATGCTTCTGGAATTCCTTCCAAAGCTATTTGCACAGTGTGTAACAGTAGAAAAGCTGATATGCCTGTGCGTTTCTGCCTCTGCCAGGGCTCTGAAACACTCAGGTACATATTTGAACAGACTCAGGGAAAAGTAGGTAAAAGTGAAGTACACCTTTAAAATATTAGAGACATTAAGTTGAGCCTTTGAGAGAACCAGAGCATATGGATTAATCCACCTTTTCTGAAGTACAAGCAGTGTGTTACTCTTACTTATTGTCATTCATTAAGTGTAATTCACCACCTTTCTGCCTAACATCAGTACTTTTCAGAGGGATTCAGAGGGACACAGCTAAAATTTGTTTCAAAATCAGGGACAACCCTGAAAATTAGTCACAGTTGGGAAGTATGGCCTCTGCCCTAATCAGATATGCCATTGTTTGTTCTGCTATGATACTGTGTGGGGGTTGTAAAGTGCTGCTGTAACATTATTTCCTGCTAGAATGGCTGGTTCTCTTTTCACAGTAATGTAATGAAATTAGGTTCATAGGTTCATACTAGTCTATCTGCCCAAAGGTATTTATAAGCCTAGCCCAGAGTTTTTGTGGCTTTCGCCACCCCTTTAGTTTGAAGAAAACTATGCCCATTATTTTGCTGTGCCTCTGTCAAGCAGTGACACTGAGGTAATTCCTGGGGTATATCTGCGATCTCCCATCCATTGGTCAAGATTTCTCTTGAACACGGCCAGCGAGGTGCTCTGCCTCACATGTACCGGGATTTTGTTCCACAGCATAGGGAGTCTCTGGGTGATGAATCTGTCCCTCCAGCACGTCCTATTAATAACCGTGTCAAGGTTTAAGTCTCCCGCCCTTGTAGTTCTGAGGGATCTAGATTTTTTGAGGTGAAGCATGTTCATCAAATCTGGGTTTGACATGGCCTTGTATGTCAGGCACAGGTCACCTCTGAGCAAGCGACTGAATAGAGCTGGAGTTCTTTCAGTCGGGCAGCATAAGACATATTTTTGAGACCCTTTATCCTTTTGGTGAGGAACTTTTGGGGCCTTTCCAGCTGCTGCAGGTGTCGGGTCAGATACATTCTGAATGGGGCATTGTACTCAGTCATTGGTCTGATGAGTGATGAGTACAGGGGAACGATGACCTCCCTTGATCTAGATGTGAATCCCTTCATGATCAGGTGGGCAATGTAGAAGGTCTTCCTAACTACTTTAGCAACGTGAGTGTCAAATGAAAGGTTACTGTCAACCTAGGTCCCCAGATCCCTGATAACTTCTTCTGTGCTCAGTGGATTGCCACCTATATGGTAGCTAGGGTAACCTTGTTTTCCCAAAGGGTATGACTATGCATTTCTTGGCGTTTAACTTTAGGCCATGGCTCTGGCACCAGTTATCCGTTTCTGTGAGACCCTTCTGAAGGATATCTGTGTCAGATGTGTTTTCGACTATGGAGCCCAGTTTGCAGTCATCTGCAAACTTTGTCAGCCATAACCCTCCTGTGTTTGCTTGTACTTCAGAAATGTAGATGCCGAACAAGAGTGGGCCCAGGACTGAGCCCTGTGAGACACCACTTGTGACAGGCTTTGAGTCTGACATGGCGCCAGCAACTCTGACCCTGTGGGTTCTGTCACTTAGCCAGTTTGCAACCCATCTTGTAATGTATGGGTTTACATTTAAGCTGATGAGTTTTTCAACGATACCTGAGTGGGGTATTTTGTTGAAAGCCTTTGCCAATTCCACAACAACTGCTGATAAAGATCCACAGAAAAAGATTTGTGTTATGGCATTCCTATTTTTCCTTTACATTCACTCATTCTGATGCATGATATATTTATTTCAGCACCAACTTGTATGTCTACCGTGGCTTAGTGGTACTTCATGCAGTCTAGTGGGTCCAAGGTCCGTGGTTCGAGACTGACAGAGGTCTTTTATTTTGCTGCTGAGCAGAACAAGGACCCTGACATACAGAGTGACTAAGGCACTTTTAAGCAGTTGTAAGCAGGTTTGCGCGATGCTTAGCGATGCTTAACAATGCTTAGCTAAGCGCACACAAGTGCAAACTTGCACAACCCCGCTAACTACTGGCTAATAGTGCTTACTCCCGCTAACCCCCGCGCTTATTTCTTTGAAATAAAAGAAAATGGGGAGATAGGAAAGTGGTGAAAAAGGGGCACAGAGAGGGAAAGACAGTAGGAAAAACAGCTCGGGATGTGCAGGACTGGTGTAGGGAAGGTCCATAGCTGCCCATTTCTTTAAGAGCAACAGCTGTGCATATGAAATACATTTGGAGGGAAATATGAAACCTTCCACCCCTGAGAGAGGGGTGAGGACAACAAAGTATGTTGTACTGCCAATTAAATATCAGTTTATGTGCCCAGCGGACATATGTGCAAAACAGGCAGCTATGTATGGGGCGTAATATTTTTTTGGGAGCACATTGCCCCTTTTATTTTTTTTTTCAGGTGAGAGTGGAATGTGGGGTAGGGGATGTAGGTATATTTGGGGAGGTAAACAGACAAGACAAACAAGACGCATACAGGGGCGGAATATGACACGTGGTGGTGAACACCATTGACGGGGAAGGATGTTTGGAAATTGCAAGCCCATGAGCCCACAGGTGGCAACAGTGGAACTGAGATCCCCACCCATGGGCAGTCACCACTGCACCTTCACAGCCCAGAGGGTTTCTGTGTTGGGGGATGCATAGGAGGGGCAGGCTCACCCGTGAGTCGCGCCACTAATGCCTCAAGCTGGAGTAGAGGATCAGCGACAGAACGCTCGATCTCCCTACGCACCACAGCCCGGACTGTTCTGAGGGTGATAGGTGGCCCTCCTCCACCCACGCTTGCACGGGGAGGATGAGCTCCATCCCCTGCAGTGCTTCCACCCGAAGGTGGCACAGTGCTAACGGAGAAGGAGGTCCCAGGCTGGGCACCGGACCTGCTGGTGCCAGGTGCCATCGCCAGCTGAGGTGGGACAGGTGGGTCCGCTGGGACCGGCCTTCCCATACATTCTACGTTTAGGAGGATTTATTGAAAATATGGGTTAGTAACAGTCAACAGCATTCCCAATTAGTTATAACAGCATGCAGAAGTATTCCCATTAACCCAACACACCAGAGTTCCAACAGTTGAACAGCAAGCATGACACATGCATATATAGAACAACAGTGGACATTACAACAGCATGCAGGTTTAATTGATGGCAACAGGCCACCAATATTGTGGTATTTGAACAGGGCAAATGCATCGAAATAAGTGCAGATATTTATTAACCAATAGGACATATGTCCCAGCAAATGTTTTGAGATTAGACATACCCATTGAGGTGTGGAATTGCATTTTTTATGCACATACAGTAGGGTGGACAATGATAGCTCCATTAACAACTTATATATCCTTCTAGTTTACACTACATTCCTATTAACTGCAGTTATATGTCCCCTACATGTATTATTGCACTACCCAATTGTCCTTAAATTGGGAAATGGGTTTTGCTAGATCTTTATGTACATGGTCTGTATCTGACATACAAACTGTCTGGGATGCAGATGTTACTGCTACATATTTTGTGAGTTGCTCAGACACACTCCTCCTGAGATGGTACACTGACAGCTCTACTTACCTATACTTATCGAGATATGTTTAGGTGAAATTATCAGTTGTTTGTTAACAGCTCCCTACATTTCTGCCAGCACAGTGACATTTCTGGGGAACACAATGCCAAGCTACTCATGTGCCAGATTAACCTGTACATGCTGGGCATGAACCAAAAGTTGAGGACTGTAAATATGCTTAAAAGCCACTGGCACTCCCTTCATCCACTTTGTATGGGCTTACCCAGCTGTGTGTTAACAGCGCTTAATACAACAGTGCTGTTTCTGTAATGCAAGAGTACAACAACATATCAAAGAAAATGATACAGACACACTCCAGGAATTATACCTTTATTAAAGACTTATAACACTTTTCTAGAGGCTCTCTCATTTATTTTATATAACAGTACATGCAGAATAATTATTAGAGAAGTATTATACCTTTATTTATTGTGTTAAAACACTTTTTTCAGGCTCTCTCATTTATTTTACATAACAGTACAAGCTGAATAATTACTAACCTGCCTGGTGGCGCAGCTTTAGCAGCCTATCTGCTTAGGCTTGCTGATTCGCAGCACGGACACCTGCAGATGCGAAGTAAATGAAGTGATATTGAGACATACCCATCCATAGTATAGACTAGAATAGCAATTCTTACATACTTAATTCCATGGCTACTTACTCAGTAGTGGGGCATTTTCCATGTCACGGGCCTCCTGGATCCACTGGTCCAGTTGACCCATCTTTCGTCTCTTCAGGTCTGCGTGGTGGTGTCTGACCTGCTCACCAGTCCGAGGGACACCTGTGGCACTGGTGAGTTCATGAGCTAGACGGTCCCAGGCTTCTGCTTTGTATTGGGTGCCCTGGTACTGGCCCCGCAGGAGTCTATCCTCATGATTATGGACAAGGAGCCAAACCATTACTTTTGACTCCTCAGTGCCACAACGTTGCGCTCGAAAACGAGAGTCCTCTCCAGCACCGGCCATTGCTGTCTGCAGATGGGAGCTACAACCAGTTATGGCAAGTATTCCCACCTATGGAGCTTAAATGTGCATCATTTCCCACACTTATTTGTGATTGGCCTGTTTTGAAAAAACTCATCTGAAGGCACACCTGCTTAGCAATGGGTAAACTTCCATTGATATGTATGTGTGTGTTGAAAGTGCATGCTTATGAAAAGCTGTCATGGCTTAGTGGTTCAGTACTGTGATTATGGTGCACAGTATCCTTGGTTTGAGGCCTGTCATTGCTTTTTATTTTACTACTGGCCAGACCAGCTAGGAGGTGTGGCTGTGTTTAGCCGACTTTGCTCAACTTTGCCTAACGTTGCTCTACATTGCTTGACATTGCCCGACGTTGCCTGACGTTGGTTAGCGCGATGCGCAGCTACGTGCAAACATGTTCTGTTTGCACTAGTTTGTGCGATGCGCAGCTCCGCGTAAAGCTATTACCCTAGTTAAAGCAGTGCTCAGCTATGAGCAATTGTACTTAAATATGCTTAATACTGGTAAACTTTGCTTAGCAGTGCTTCACATTGCTTAAGATACGTTACGTATGCATTCATTAGTATGCATAACCATTTCACCTTCATATATATATAGATATAGATATATATATATATATATATATCTATATATATATATATATATATATATATATAATTTGTTCACTACTACATAGGCCCTTTCAATGCTTTTTACTAAAATTTAAATGATAAATGTCAGGAATTATTTTTATATACAGATTTCCAACAGAAAATAGAAAGGGGAGTAGTAGGACTCGAACTGGGAATGCCTCCTCTTTGTGCGAAGGCTCTACCACTACACTATTGCTATTTTGCTTAATTTGCGTATACATTTCTTATTATCCTCTTCAATGTCTAAACTGCTAACTGTAGCTAAGCAATTAGCAAACTCACGCAAATACATTCAGCTAGGGAATAATACAAAAAAAAAAAAAAAAGTTTTGCATTATATATGTACAGGGGTTTAGAATGTGTGGGAGTGTAGTGTTGGGTATGTACACATTTGAGCAGACTCGCTCATGTCAGTTGACATTTCCCAACTGAGAGACTTGCAAGGGCGTGGGTTTTTGGACTGCTTGGAAGTCCGACACACCCCCTGCATTCGTGCACGCTCCATGTTAGCCTTAGAGTTGAGGCAGCATGCCCTCATTAATATGCATGGCGCGCTGCCGTCTTACTCTTAGACTGGCGTTTCCGTGTAAGACTAATTTAGTCTTACACGAAGGATTCATGAATCCTGGGGAAATACTTTCATTTTAAGTAAAATTTGAGATAAAATACTTGTATTTTATATTTGTATTAATCAGTAAGTCATTTTCTCTCTGTTACTTACTGGTATCAGTTCTTTTAAAGTATCCTTCAGAGTGCAGCTCACACATAAGGTTATATCAAACACCCTTGTCAACATAAGCAGTATATCCATTCAGTTTAGGTAGTGCCCTCACTCAGTGTCACAGCTCATTGTTTTTTATGGAATCTCTTACCTTTTTGAAAGCTGTTTCAGCCGCATTGTTTTGTCCATCTTTTCTTTTGGAAAATAGAAAGAAGCTTCATACGAAATCTCTCCACTGTAGTCTGGGTTTGTTAACTGGTTATGAATTAATTTATCACCTTCTCTGCCTTCAAATTCTTTTCTGTGTTTCTTTTTTTATTTGTTATTGCTGTTCTCCATAAGGTATTTCTTCCAAAACTCTAATCTGTCTTCATTCCTGGTACCTCTACCTTGTTCCACTATCATCATTTTCTACTTTGACCTGTAACACTTTGTTTAAGTTAGATATATCTTTCTCAGTTGCATAGATTTAAAGTATTCATTCTTAGCAGGTAGTCCTAATAAACCCTGTTCTATAGAAATAATTACTTTATCCTGCTTGACTCTTGATCTTTTCCCTTCCCAAAATGAGTTCATTCTGCTGGTTACTTATTGCTGTCCACAACTTTTCCTGTGGCTGATAAAGTTGCCTGACTTATGTTCAGTACCAAATGAACTAAAAGCATTTTCACTGTCTGTGTGTCTACGGCCATTAGTTTCTAGTTATTAATTTAGTAGATTTTTGTTTGATCTCTTCCCAGATATGCTTATCTGCTGCAGTAGGATACTTTTTAAACAGTGCACTTAAATATGCACATATTTTCATACCCCTATAAATATGGATATTGTTGATCTAATTCATAAGGATAATTTACATTTGCAGATTTGGTTCTACCTTAATTTATTCTCTATCACAGAATGCTTGAAACTGCCTTAAGGTATCCTTCAGAATTCTAATGTCTTGTTTAGGATTTGTCAAATACAAGGTAATATCACCTGCAAACAGACCTAGCATTTTTTCCTGTTACCGTAAAAATAACTGAAACTGCCTTTAACGTATCCCATAGCATCCTAATATCATATTTAAGATTTTTCATATGCAAAGTAATGTCATCTGCAAACAAGAGTTATTTTTTTCATACTACCACACCAGTTATATATCTGAATTTGCAAATATGTTATCTTTTTTTAGCTAGAGGTTCCAAGTATTTTACAAATAAGACAGGAGACAGCCCTGCCTGGTCCCCCTGTTCAAACATCCTGTCAGAAAGGACTCCTCCTGGCTTTATTTTTATCTTTAATGCATAGGGTCTTAAACTCATAGATGTAAAGTACAAGGTTTGATTCTGTCCTCTGGTCATTTGCTAGGTTTTAATAGTCTGCAGACTGAGAGTTAGGGTGGCATAATGGTTAAGGTCTTCACTTCATAGACACAAGATGTAGGTTTCATTCTGACCTCTGGTTATTGGCTAGACTTAAAATAGTTCTTTAAGACAATTGGCCTGATATTTACTCATGAACCAACAAATTATCCTTGTTAACTGTACTGTGTGGTAGCACAGATGCTAACGTTTCCCTGTTCCTGAATTGCCGTCAGACCCTGTCAAATGCTTTCACTACTTCCAAACTCCTCAACAGTATTTTACATCTCATTCACGCCTATGGAGGTCATAAAGTTTGTAGTGTAACTTCCAATGGGCCAAGCTTTTTGACAGAATCAAATTATATACTCGCATTTCAAGTAAATGCTCATCATACCTCTCAACCTCTTAATGTAAGAAATCTGGACAAGGCCTGACATAATGGGGGACAATGGCCTAAAAATAGGGGCACATTTTAAATATTGCTCTTACAAACTCAGAAAGTCACTAGAGTAACAGGATTTGTGTTATCATGCATTTCCTAAAGGATATTAAGTCTGAAGCTCAAATGTATGTCATTAGTTAGTGACTTTAATCCTTGGATCATCCCAGTGATTTGTCAAAAAAAAAACACAACTTTTTATTTGGAACAGACCAAAAATATGAGGCAAAAATCTGTGCTTGTATTCTGATCCTGGTGAGAGTAGGAGCAGAGTGCATTGATTCCTGACTCTTTCTGGTTGGAGAGTGAGTGTCTGTGCTTAACATATCTGATTGGTCTGGTTGCTATTCGAGGCAGCTACCAGAAAAAGGCTACAAGCCTGCATACTTATGCGTCATCTGGGACAAGACTGTGGTTCACCAAATAGGTCATGGCCTGCTTCTCTACTTGGGATTGGTGCTAACATTTTGCTTCTGGTGAGAGAAGAAGCAAAGGAGTATTGTATCCCAACAGAGTGAAGCTGTGCTGAGACAAGCATTAGTAGTAGCCATTCATGCGACTCCCCTCTTTTCATCATAATTGACAAGCTAATTCTTTATTTTTCAGTAAGTACTGCTTGATTTTTTCTAACTTCAGAATATCTGCCTAAATACTTCATCCTTAAAATTTCAGGGTCTACATATTAGTTTCCCCTCAAGTGCTTGGTAGTGATCTGTACAGACTCAGACACCTTGAGTGACATTTTTCCTGTAAAAGGACTATATAAAGAAACAGCTCCAGTACTTGGTAATAATGACCATCCCTCCTAGCATGTCTAAAGGTCAGTTCCCTATGCTTTCTCCTATTAACCTGGTGAACTTGAGCATTCTGAGACAGTGTAGCAACTGCCTCATGACACAGACAACCCTCTCCTCTTACCTCTCAACACTCAGACTTGTGAGAGATCCACTTATATATCCAAACTGGAAGCCGTGTACTCTCAAGCCAAGGCCGGAATAGCTGGTCAAGAGGAGAAAGTCAACACTTGCACCACACCACATTCAACACATAGCCCTCAAGAACACCCACCATCACAACTCTCACATAAAAACACAAACCACACACCCACCTTCGCTGAGGCTTTCAGTAGAAATCTACCCAGACAGCAGAGACCTCCAAGGCAGAAACGCACTCAACCACCACAACACAGCACAAACCACAAGACACATAGCTCACCTACACAGTGTTCCCCTCAACCTAAGCCCTAAGGCAAAACAGCTTGTCCAGTACACTAATCATAGGTGACTCAACAGTGAGGCACACTGATGTCCCACTCACAAGGTTGAATAAAGAGAAGTTAACAGTAAGCTGTCTATCAGATGCCAGAATCCGACACATAACACACGTACTCAGGTCACTCCACAACAAGTATGACTCTGTCACTGTCCATGTGGGTGTGAATGACCTGAGGCACACCTCCTTGGACTACATGAAAGGAAACATGGAGGAGCTCTTAGATTATGTGGCCCAGGCAGGTATGACCCTAGCCCTGAGCAGCATCCTACTGTCTCCCAGAATAATACCGCAGTACAAGCAGAAAATGATTGATTTCGACAATTGGCTAAGTTTCTAGTGTCATTCTAAGGGGCTCCATTATCTGTCTGCTTGGGATGACATGATTGACAGACCTCAATGCTTTGCCAGAAATGGCCTGCATCTGTCATCCTTGGGTTTCTGGATACTGGCCAAGGCTCTTGCCACCCCTATAATGCCTTTTTTACGTGATGTTCCAAAGACAAAATTACCACCGTAACAGCTAAAAATAAATGCAATCAGAGGGTCATGCTGCTCAATGCTAGAAGTCTAAATCTCAAGATGCACTTGCTCGAAGCACTCTACAAATTGGAGAACATCAACATTTGTGCTGAAATGGAAACCTGGTTTAAAGCAGCAGAAAGCACACCTGCACTGCCAGGCTGTAACTCATCCCACACCTTTAGGCCCCAGAACATGGAGCGAAGCTCCAAAGGCAGTGGTGTCTCCATATTCATAAAGGTTGCGCACACCTTCAGACTAGTAGCCCAGCATAATGCATCTGAGATACTTCAGGTACAACTACCACTGAGTAAGATGGCGTTTCAGGTTGTGGCCTGCTATAGGTCCCCAACCATGTCCCAAGACTCTCACTCCATGATCCTAAGCACCCTGGAAACTATTAGGGTCCAACCCAACACTCTCATACTAGGTGACTTCAACTACCCCTTCATTAACCGGGAAAACTACTCATGCACCAATACACTGGCCCAACGCTTCCTGGAATTCATCATTTCCAATGCCCTAGACCAGTTCATTCTTACCCCCCACTAGAGGAAGCAAGATCCCTGACCTGGTTATTACTGACATGGACAACCATTGCTCTACACCAGTAGTCAATTTCTCCCTGGTTAGATCCGACCAGAAACTAATCACCATGGAAATCCACATCTCACCCACACCCCTCGCAAAGGAAACCACCATGAAAAACCTCCAAAGCTGACTTTGGGTTCCTAAAAACAGAGGTGGCTAACTTCACGGCACCCATGTGAATGGAAAATAGATGCATGACTGCCGAATCATACACCAATGCACTGTACGAACACATACATAAATGCATGGAACTAGCCATACCCAACAGAACCAAGATGCTCTCCTCCATAAAAAGGAAGCCAATGTGGTGGTCCCCTGCCTTTAATAAACTATACAATAGACGGAAGAACTGTTGCAGAAAAAAGTGAAGTCCCAAGACTGGAAAAACTCCTTTATTATCCTCAACAAAAAGTTGAGATCCCTCATCAAAACCTCTAAAGCTAACTATGAAGGCAGAATTGAGGCAGACACTAAAAACAGCCACAAAGCCTTCTATAGTTATATCAAGAATCTCCATGGCAATACTCAGGTTTGCTCTGCGTTACTACACAATTGTACCTCTATACTGAGCCAACAGATATTGCCAACATACTGGCCGACAGATTCAGTGCCAACTTTACCCCTCTCTCCCTCCCTAAAGGACCAATCATAATACCAGAGGAGTGCCAGGCACCCAGCATTACTGCAGCACAGGTTAAAGCTGCATTATCCAAGGCCAAGAATACAGCTTCCATGGGACCCGACAATATCCCTGGATGCGTTCTACATGAGCTACAAAGTGAAATGGCACCACATCTGTTACAGTCATCCCTCTCCATAAAGGGGGACCGACTACAGATCCTGGGAATTATCGCCCCATTAACCTGATGAGTCTGATATGTAAAACTATGGAGCGCATCATCATGGACCTAATTAACAAGGATATAGGGAAATCTCCAAACTCTAGATCCCACTTAATTTGGTTTTGTGAAAGGTAGATCATGCCTGCTCAATCTGGTTGACTTCATTGAGTCAATCACCAGAACTGTGGATGAGGGCAAAGTAGTTCATACAGCCTAACTCGATCTGGCCAAGGCTTTTGATACCATTCCCCACTCAGGAATTATTGATAAACTCACCAAACTAGGCATCAACCCCTACTAGGTGGGTTGCAAATTGGCTCACAGATAGAACCCACAGTGTGAAAGTAGCAGACTCCAAGTCAGACTGCTGACCAGTCACAAGTGGATTCCCACAGGGATTGGTCTGGGTCCTTTTCTGTTTGGCATCTACTTCTCAGAAGTCCAGACCAACACGGAGGGACTCTGGCTGATGCAGATGATTGTAAGCTGGGAGCCATTATTAACTTCCCAAGTGATGTAGACATCTTACAGAAAGGCCTCACTGAGACGAATGACTGGTGTTGAAACCATGGCCTTAAACTTAATGCCAAAAAATGCGTCATCATTCCCTTTGGGAAAAACTCAGTTCCCACTAATTACCACGTTGATGGGAGCCCACCGAACAGTAAAGAAGTTATAAGAGATCTGGGGGCACAGGTTGACAGCAACCTCTCCTTCGACCACCACATTACCACTGTGGTCAGAAAGTTCTTTCTATATGGTACATCTCATTACCAAGGGTTTTGCATCCAGGAAGAAAGAAGTCATCATCTCTCTCTACTCTTCCCTCATTCGGCCAATCATTGAGTATAATGCCCTATTTGGCATGTACCTCACTAGACACATGCAACAGCTGGAAAGGCCACAAAAGTACCTCATGAAGAAGATCCTAGGCCTTAAACACATGTCCTACATGGACTGACTCAAAAAACTACAGCTACTCTCTGTCTCATATCGTCTACTAACAGGCGATCTCTGCTTGACTTACAAAGCCATGTCTGACCCAACTCTGTTAGAAATGTTACATCTAAAGAAATCCCAATCCCTCTGCACCACACGCTCCAGAGACCTCAACCTCATTACCACAATCAACAGAACATGCTGGAGGGCCAGGTTTATAACCCAGAGACTGCCCAAGCTCTGGAATAGACTTCCCATACATGTCACGCAGAGCACCTCACTGGGCTTGTTCAAGAGCAATCTTGATGAGTGGATGGGAAATCGAAAGTTCACCCTGGGGATCACTCCAGTGGCTCTACTTGATAGAGGCACTGGGAACTAACGTCGGGCGGCACAATGCCAGGACACTTCTATGGGCTAGGGTTGTTAAGGCTCCAGGGCCATTAGCCTAGTACACACCTATGAACATTCTGCAAAAATATGTACAGTTGAGAGGTATGGTATGGGTTAGGAAAGAAGTATAAATGTCAAACTCTTCGGCACAAACTATTTTTATAGTGCTAGTATTCTTTAGGTTCTAGGTCTTAAACCGAATTTTGTAAGTCACAGTAAACACTGTAACTATTATGTCTTTAATATTTTGTAATCAGTTTAAAATATCTCAGCAACCACTGAAGTTGCACACATGCTGTCAGCAGCATTTTATCCGTGTAGCCGAGAGCTTTCGTATGAGGCTAAGGAGTTCTTTCTGTGTTACTTGGTTGTTGAGATATTTAGAAAAATGTGAAAATTATATCTGTATAAATTAATAGAATAAAAACAACAGTTAATATCTATGTATTTGCACTAGATATAGGTCAAATATTAATGCAGTTGAGTTTGCCATTATGTAAACTTTAAGATGAAATCCTTTTAAACCTTGTATATAGCATGGTTTTGGAATTATTGATGCAAATATGAACAGGCAATATTTGACACCTAGAGGTGTCAGTAGGAGGTGACTGCAGATGTACCTGGAGGTGTCAAGTCAGACGTAATGATTTTATGATTTTTATAGTGCTAGTATTCTTTAGGTTCTAGGTCTTAAACCGAATTTTGTAAGTCACGGGTTGGGAGGGTGGCCTAATGGTTAAGGTGTTTGCCTTACAAACACAAGGTGCAGGGTTTGAATCTCACAAGGGATAATTGGCTAGGTTTAAAATGGCTCGCAAGGGCAGTTAGCCTAGTACTAATCTATGATCTATGATCCTATGATGTATGTATATATATATATATATATATATATATATATATATATATGTATATATGTATAAATAGATATGCATGTGTGTGTGTGTGTATATATATATATATATATATATAAGTCCCAAAAAAGACAGTGCACGTGACCCTGGTGCACGAAGTTAAAACACATAAGTTCCCAACAAATTCTTCAGCACTCAGTAGACAGAAAAATAATGAACAGTTACAGAAAAGAGAAGTTTATTCAAGCACAGTCTGCATCAAAATACACAGACCGGTGGCCGGTTTCGCCTAAAGCGTCATCAGTGTGTAACTGAATAGGCAGAAACAGGCAGCAAATATTTAAAGCTGTAAACACTAAATTGTGAACATTAATTCCCTAACCTCTATACAAAATCATACTTCCATACCAAGTATATATTAAAATAAATACATAAATAAACACTCCAACAAACTTATCTGATTTATAAAACTTAATACAAAATAGTAAACAGAAAAATAAACCAATACCAGACTAATAAGAATCCTAAATACAAATGTGCAAAAAGCACACGTATACTAAATACAGGCACATATCATTTTATGACTAAATGTATTATAATGCCCACATATATATAAGTATATATATATATATATATATATATATATATATGGGTATATATAAAAAATGTTAATCTATGATGTCTTAACTGATAGCTATAATTAAATGTTATAATAAGTGTTACCCCACTAGTATCTATTTTGTTTGAGTGCATAAGTCAAGTCAAGACAACATGCACTACCTTATATGTCATAATATTGTGGAATACACTTAGTAAATATAACCAACAAAGTATGTGCTTATTAATAATTTTAAAACCCATATATGTGTATAACAACATCAAAATGGCCTTAAAAGAAATATAAATCCAAACACCTGACTAGAAAACAACTTCTCCATCTCTACTGGCTACCACTGGTCATTTAAACCTGGTCTAAAAGGGCCCCCAAATTGACTATCCAGCGATGATGTTCATCATGTTCCACTGTTGCAGTAATTACACTAGGGTTATCCTGCTGGCAGGCTACCCGCAGTCGGCCTGAATTCCAAAGTCCTGGTCCGGCATCGGTTGCTGTTGCCTCTTCCCTGATGTCAGTGCGCCAGGAGTATAAACGATGTAGCCGACGCCATTTTCTTCAGTCTTTCTTGCAGCGCAGTGCCCAAAGCAAAAGCAGTTCGCAAGTGCCGGTCGACCGACTCCTGAGATTTTTGAAATCGAATTTCAGATCCGAAGTCTTCAATAAAGCTAAATACCCCATTGGAGAAACTTTTTTCTTGCTCCAGACCGATGTCAGAAAAAGTTAACAATTGTATTTCTTGTGGGAAGCAAATACCTCATAAGGATTTTCATTCTTACTATATTCCTTGCCTCCGACGTTGCTAGTTGTCGGTTTTGTGCTAGATTTAACCAACGCACTATTAAGCGTCGGTACGATTTTGCTTTTCATTATTTTGGCAGAAGGTTTAACTATATAATGCCATCAGAACAGCCGACAACCGCAATTCATAAAAAACGCAAGGATAAAGACAAGGACAAGCATCCGAGGTCCAAAACTGACGACGAAGCCTCTTTTAGGCCAATCGCCGGTTCACCGGTGCTCAGTGAGGCGCTTTCGCAGCCCCTGACTCCCGCTATCTCAGAGCCACAGGCCGCCTTCGACTCCCACATGGAGACAGCTAGGCCTCTGGATACTCAAGGTATTGGCCCTTCGGAAATTAATCCCTCAGATGGGTCCGGAGCCGCTGAGCAGGCATCGGCTTCTGAGGGTGTCTTCAGACCTACACAACTTTATATAAAGCCTACTTCAGCATCCAAGACAAAGTCTAAACCACTTTTAAAGACAAGAAAACCAGTACAGCATTCTCCAGGACAGACTTCTATGCCTAAGAAACTCAAGATGCTCAAAATGGCCGAAGACCTAATTACTTTGATCAGGGGTTCCCATCCCCCTCCTGATAAGAGGCCTAGGCAAGACACTGAGTATGATTCCTCTGATCAGGTTTCCATTTCCTCTGATTCCTCTTCTGAACAGGGATATTCTATTCCTCCCTATGAGGATTCTGATGCTGAAGATTCTATTCCTTCAGCTTCTCCTCCTGAGGACTATTCTTTTGGGGAAACCCTGCATACCATGAGGGAGCATTTCCACTGGGAGAGCCAAGATTATTCCGATTTTAAGAAAAGACTTAGAGACTTTCTTTTACTTCCTCAGCACAGACCTCTTGCAATTCTCCCTGTTCTAGACATAGTGGATGATGTATTTTCAGAGTCCGGCCTGTCTCCAGACTCTTTACCTCCTGCTCCTGTTAAATCGGACAGATACTACAGGGTTCCAGACTCCCATAAATTTATTTACAAAATCCCTGCTGCTGACCCAGAAACTATCTCACAGGGTCCCAAAGGGGTCAAGGCTGCTTCTGCTAAAAACCCTGTCCCCTCAGATAGAGATTCTAGGGCTTTGGACAGATGGGGGAAAAAAGTTTGCACTTCTGCTACCTTGGCTGTAAGGGCTTTAAATTGTCAGTTTCATATGCTCAAATATCAGCAATACTTAATGTCTTTGTTAAAACAAAAAATGTTGACAAATTCTGAATGCTCTGAGAACAAAGATTTGCAGGATTTATTGCATGCAGCTGAACAAGTGGGAAAACATACTTTGCAATGTGGCTATGATTCACTGGAGGCCTCATGCAGGGCCGCTCTTACAGGTTCTGTTATTAGAAGGCATGCTTGGTTAAAGGAACAGAATCTGCCCGATCATGTTAAAGCAAAACTATTGGATGCTCCATTACAGCATGATACTTTGTTTGGTGTTAAGGCAGAAGAGGTGTTGAAGAAAATGGAGGATAAGGCTAAATCTATGCAGACAGTAAAGGATTTCTTACAGGTACAGCCACCCAGATTTAGCAGGAACTGGCCCTCTAAGAATTGGTCCTTTCCAGTGTCAGACAGACCACAAAGAGGCAGATTCAGACGCCCTAGAGGCAGGCAACAGCCCCAGGGCACATACAGGCCCAAACAATGGGGTGCTTCTACCACCAAAAGCAGATAAGAGATATCACAGCCTTATAGAAAACAACCCCAATGACTTCCCACTGCCAGTGCCAAGCACTTATTTTTTGGCAGCACCCTTAGAGGGGAAAGCTAGCACTTTTTCAACAAAACTGGCACAAGGTCACCCAGGACAAATGGGTCTTAAATATAATCTCTCAGGGTTACAGGTTCCACTTTCACACCCTTCCAAAGGCAAAAGGTATGCTAGGCCTGCCACACAGTCAATAGGCAGAGGCACAAAAACAAGTTTCATCTCTCATGGACATGGTGGCTATTCAGCCAGTGCCACAACAAGAGCAGGGACAAGGATTTTACTTGAGATTTTTCTTAGTACCAAGAAAGGACAAAACCTGGAGACCAATTCTGGACCTGTCTATTCTAAATACTTTTTTGGACGTCCCAAAATTCAAAATGTTAACTCTACAGCAGCTTCTGCCCATGCTGGACAAGAAGGCTTGGCTTGTAAGTTTGGACCTCAAAGAGACATAACTGCATGTCCCAATCAGACAGTCTTGCAGAATATACCTCAGATTCATAGCTGGTTCAATGCACTACCAATTCTCTGCATTGCCCTTTGGCTTATCTACTGCGCCCAGGGTCTTCACAAAATGCCTGGCACCAGTAATTGCATTTTGCAGACAAAGAGGAATTCAAATATATCCCTACTTGGACAAATGCCTTATTCAAGTAAAGACCAAAGATATTCTACTACAGCATCTGGCATTTGTAAAAAGATTACTAATTTGCCTAGGGTACACAGTAAACAAAATAAATCAAAACTAGTACCCTCTCAAGAGATAATATTCCTGGGTGCAATCTTAAATACAACTGCCCTGATGGCTTATCTCACGCCAGACAAACAAAGGCAACTGACTTCTTACTTCAAAAACATGGCAACAAAGACCCAGTTATCTGCAAGAAAAATTCTGCAGGCTTTGGGCTACATGACATCCTGCATTCTACTAATTCCATATGCAAGACTGCATATGAGGAAGCTACAATGGTATCTAAAAAGTGTTTGTACTCAATGTTGCCACAGCCTGGAAACAGAAATTACTCTCATTCCGTGCTTGCAACAGGAATTTCAGTGGTGGGCACAGGTCTGTCACCGCAACAAGGGACAGCCATTCACCTTACCCACTGCCAGGCAGACACTAACAACAGATGCATCAGATTATGCTTGAGTTGTGTACATAGCAGTAAAATGTATTCAGGGCACATGGCCCACAAACCAAATGCATCTTCATATCAATTAAAAAGAGATGCTAGCTGTACAAAATGCCCTGACAGCCTTCAAGGACCTACTTCATCCAGGACAACTGATAAAGATGGACAATACTACAGTCATGTGGTAAATAAACAAGCAAGGGGGCATACATTCCTACCCCATCTGAAGACAAGCCATGACTTTGTGGAACACAGCATTGACTTTTCAAGTACATCTGCAAGCACAATTCCTGCCAGGAAAGACAAATACTTTGGCAGATGAACTAAGCAGAAACCTCATGGATCCTCACAAGTGGAAACTAGATCCACAAATTTTCTACATGATATCAGGGAAATGGGGATGCCCACACATAGATCTATTTGCCTCCCCTCACAACTGCCAGCTACAGAGATTCTGCACTCGAACTTATCACAAGCAAGCATGGAAAGTGGGCGTCCTTTCATTCAGCTGGAAAGCCTTTACAGTATATGGCTTCCCTCCTCTGCCTCTCCTTTCCAAGGTACTCCTAAAGGTCAGACAAGAGAAGCCAAAAATGATACTGATTGCCCCAGACTGGCCACACCAGCACTGGTACCCATCCTAAAGAGCTTGTCTCAAGGCCCAGCTTGGACATTGCCTCTAATACCTCATTTGCTGACCCAACAAAACAATCAGATCCTACACAGCCAACTCAAAACCCTAAATCTGGCTGCATGGCGGATAATGTAATCATTCAGAACACACCTCTCTCTAAAGCAGTTATGGATGTTATTTTGGAGGCCAGGAGGCCCAGCACCAGAAAATCTTATGCAGAAAAATGGAAGAGATTCTGTCCTTGGAACCAAGCGCATGGAATTGACACGCTTGTATCAAATATTCCTCAGATTTTGCAATACCTAACTGAGATGCTGGACAAAGGCCTATCCTTCTCATCAATTAAGATCCATGCCTCTGCCATTTCAGCTCATTACAATACGGACCCACCTATTTTTTCTCATCCACTGCTAAGAGTTTCTCAGAGGGGCCAAAAACATAAGACCTCCAAGGAGAGCTCCAATACCTGCATGGGACCTCAATTTTGTCTTGGAAAAACTCACACTGCCTCCTTTTGAGCCAGCCAATACAGCAGAGATAAAATACTTGTCATGGAAAACAGCTCTTCTCCTAGCAATAACTTCAGCAAGAAGAGTCTCAGAATTACAGGCACTAATGGCTGTGGAACCTTTTATTATTTTCCATCCAAACAGGGTCTCTCTAAGGACAAACCCGACATTTATGCCTAAGGTAGTGTCCAGTGTGGCTCTTAACCAAACCATACATTTGCCTAGCTTTTATCCAAACCCACAGAATAAGGGGGAGAGACTTCTGCATTCCTTGGACATACACAGACAGCTACGCTTTTACTTGGACAAAACTAAAGCCTTCAGAAAGACTGAGCAACTCTTAGTGGCATATGCTGCAGGATCACAAGGAAAAGCCATTTGAAAGCAGACTATTTCAAAATGGATAGGCCACTGCATTCATTTCTGCTATTCACAACATGGCAAATCAGTGTCCAAGGGCATTAGGCCACATTCTACCAGAGCAGCAGCCACTTCAGCAGCCTTCCTCAGAGGAGTACCAGCCAAGGACATTTTGGAGGCTGCAACCTGGACGTCAGTGCACACTTTTACAAAGCACTACCATTTACCTCTCTACTCTAAATCCAGAGCAGGCTTTGGCACTGCAGTTCTGCAGGGCCTCATAGCCACTCCAAACTCTATTTAGGCCCAGCCACCCAACCTCAGCTTTGGGATTCAACCCAAGTGTAATGACTGCAACAGTGAAGCACGATGAACATAGTACAGTTGTGTACCTACCATAAATGTAGATGTTCGAGTGTATTCACTGTTGCAGTCCAGGTTACCCTCCCACCATCCCCCTTTTTTCTTTGCTTGGACTTAGCTGTACCTCTCTATTCTATACAACCTATGTGGTGTATTTGCTTGTAGATAAAGGTTATGTGCATGCTTTTTTATGATCATAACATTTACAGCCTACCCTTTTTGGGGCATCTGACATCTGGGGCAAGAAAAACTGAAGAAAATGGCGTCAACTGCATCATTTATACCCCTGGTGCACTGACGTCAGGGAAGAGGCGACAGCAACCAACTCCGGACCAGGACTTTGGAATTCACGCCGACTGCGGGTAGCCTGCCAGCAGGATAACCCTAGTGTAATGACTGCAACAGTGAATACACTCGAACATCTACATTTATAGTAGGTACACAACTGTACTTTCCTTTTCAGTCAATATTTTATGTTTAAGCATGATATTATCTTCTTGTGTAGTTACCATATCCAGACCAAAAGACACAAAATGTGCTGTGGTATGAACTACCTTGTGTTTGTATAAAGCACTACGAACACGCTGACACTTAATATCACTAATATGGAGGGCTATTCTCTGTTTCAATGTACATGAGGTCTGACCTATATAGAATGCCTCACATTGACATATAGCCATATAGACGACCCATGTGCTAGTGCATTTTATTAGATATTTAATATCAAACACCCTCCTGGTATTAACTGATGTAAAAGACTTGGTCTTGGACATCATTTTGCAGTATTTACAAAAACCACAATAAGTACTTCCCACTGTACTTACAACTGATTTGGAATCCTCTTTGCTGCCCTTCTTAAAGGCTGAAATATGTTGCCCCAATGATTTACCTTTTCTATATCCAAAACTACAATAATCCTGAACAATTTGTGTGAAAAAAGGGATCTGAATGTAAAACATGCCAATGTTTGGAGATTATATATTTAATGTAAAAGGTATTTGTGCCATAAGTAGTGATAAATCTCACTTTTTCATTGTCTGACCGGACAATTGGCTCTCTATCCACCAATAACTGAGTTGTACTGCCATTTTTAGATAGCCTGTAGGCTCTGTCTGTCCTTGTTTTATTATAATCTCTTTTAGTGAATCTGGTTTTTAAATCTAAAGCCTATGTATCAAACAAAGACTCATTGGAGCAAATTCTCCTAACTCATTGAAATTGTGACCCTGGTATATTGTGGATTGTGTGGCGGGGGTGACAGCTGTCAGCATATAGAAAAGCATTCTTGGAAAATGGTTTTCTGTACAGGTCAGTAACCAAAGTACCATCCCCTACCTTATTGACCCTGACATCCAAGAAATCAACCTCCATGGGGTTTGTACCCCCGGTGAATTTAATACCATATCTATTATGGTATGGTTAAGAACCCGCGGTGGTGGTGCTGCTGTAGCATTGTCGCCTCACAGTAAGACGCTGTCCGGTTCGATTCTCAGCTAGAGCGTCTTCTGCGTAAAGACATGTGCGAATGGGCGTACCTTCGTTGAAGGTTGTGCATCAGGGCTGGTAACTCAGCACATAAAAATCAACTACCAATCATTAGCGGACCAGAGTTCCGCTGTGGCGACCCCTAACCGGGAAAAGCCAAAAGACATAACAATCTATTATGGTTAAGTTATGCCACAAAAGAATGCCAATCAGTCTGTTCACCCCCCACATAACCCAACAATCATCCAGGTATCTACACCACATAATGAGTTTAGTTTTAAAACATGGTGGAGCTGTGTAAATGTACTGAACCTCAAAGTATCCCATAAGCAGGTGTGCATAAATTGGGGCAAAAGTTACCCCCATAGCCGTTCCCTTTAACTGTAGATACCATTGGTTCTGAAATAAGAAAGCATTATGTTCTAACACCAATTTTAACAGATGTAACAAAAATTCCCTTTCTTCTTCCCTGATTAAACTGGACTGTGCCATCCAATATTGTATAGCCCTGATTCCCCCCTCATGAGGGATGCTCGTGTACAAAGATTGGACATCTAGAGTCCCCAACTGAGCTGTGGGCAGAATTTGTAGATTGTCCATCTGGGATAAAAACTGTTTGGTGTCCCGAATCCTAGCTGTAACCAATGGAAGGAGCTGTTTTAACCTATATTCCAAGTATTCAGACAATGGTTCAATTAATGAACCTCTGCATGCCACAATAGGGCACCCAGGTGGATTATTAAGCATTTTGTGAATCTTGGGGACCAAATAAAAGTATTGAGGTACTGGTGCCTCAACCTTCAACTGTGTCAACAAAGAGGCTGTAATTACCCATTGATCTTTAGCCTCATCAAGAAACTTGTCTATTTCCTGTTTGTAATCTCGTGTGGGATTGATAGATATAACTGAGTAAAAAACTTTATCAGATAACTGTCGCTGGGCCTCTTGTATATAATGCTCCTTGTCCCATATAACCACTGCTCCACCCTTATCTGCTCCTACTATCACTATGTGTTCATTTTTTATCAGAGATTTAACTGCCTCTCTTTCAGATAGTCAAATTGTCAGTACATGATCGAAAAATCTGTGATTGATTAACAAGTAAATCCTTCAAAACTAACTGCTCAAAAGTTTTACTAGTGCTGTGATAAAGAGGTACAAATTCTGATTTTTTAAAATGGAAACCCACTTCATCAGTTCGTTTCAAAACCCCTTCCTTAAGAGCAAAAAAGTATTTAAGATTTAAATTTCTGCAGAAAGTTTTTAAATCCTTTATTACATCATAATGAGACACACAAAAGGATGGCACAAATCCCAAACCTTTATTTAACACACTAAGTTCACTGGATGTAAAAGTGTAGGATGTTGGATTAATAACTAGGTTATTAACATCATTAACATCATTAATATCATAGTTGGATACAGAATTAGGAATAGTGTCCATTAATGATGCAGGCTGTCCTGGAATATCTTTTCTATGGACATTTCTGCGATGTTTGCGGCCTGCCCTCCTAAAGGGAATTTGTATCGTTTAGAGGCCGGTGAAGTAGAAACAGTCATCTCCCCTGCTTCAGGTTCCATATCAGTATTAGAAATACTCGAAGAGAACTCTAAGGCACTAGATGAATTATCAGTTCTCCTAAAAATGGGCTTGACCCTTTTCGTTTAGGTCTAACAGTACTTTTATTTTCGGAGAATCTCACCCCTCGTCTCTGTATCTTCCAAGAGTAAACCATGGCCGATTTGAAGTCATTAACATCCCTATGGTATTTGTTCATCTTTCTTTTACATAAATCTTTATCATATTTATCAGTATCAGTCACGAATTGTGCATACAAATCTTGATATTTGGCAGTATTAATATGTTCCTTGGTACGTTCATAGCAAGCATCAAGCTTTAACAAAAGATCCGGTAATTGCTTTTCATAATATTCAACTAGCAGCTGTAAAAACATATTGGAAGCCGTTTGTTGTACGGCCCTCCATTTTTACATAAATTCTCCATCCTCACTGCCAAGCCCTGGTTCAACATAAACTCTTAGCCCCCTCGGAGCTATTTTGGCTGACAAATAAGTTTTAAGAAGCTTGCAATGCCACACATACAAATGTACCTTTTTAGAGGATTCAGTCAACTGTCAAAACACATCTTGCAAGTCAGACTGACATGCTTCATTACTCATATTAGCCACTTCCCCCAATTTGGAAGTAGCAGTAAAAAAAGTGCAGTCATCTTTATCTGCTGCCACTTTGTCCAAATATGCCCTGAAATCCGAGCCAACTGCCATAGTAATGCAGAAAACTGTAATTTCCCACTTC